>NW_027186320.1:5553114-5624639 GCF_028583685.1 Petaurus breviceps papuanus
GAGAGACAGAGAGAGAGAGACAGAGAGAGAGAGAGAGAGAGAGAGAGTAAGAGAGAGAGACAGAGAGACAGAGAGACAGAGACAGAGAGACAGAGAGAGACAGAGACAGAGAGAGAGACAGAGACAGAGAGAGAGAGACAGAGACAGAGAGAGAGAGAGTAAGAGAGAGAGAGACAGAGAGAGAGAGAGAGAGACAGAGAGACAGAGAGAGAGAGACAGAGAAAGACAGAGACAGAGAGAGGCAAAAAGAGACAAGGAGAGAGACAGAGACAGGGATAGAGATACTTTTTGTTCAGTCATTTCAGTCGTGTCTTACTCTCAGTTATCCCACTTAGGATTTTCTTGGCAGAGATATTGGACTAGTTTGCTATTTCTTTCTTTAGCTCATTTTCCAGAGATGGAAACAGGAAAAAAGGTCTAAATGACTCACCTAAGGTCACATAGCTACTGTGTTTCTGAAGCCAAATTTGAACTCTGGTCTTCCTGACGACAGGACCAGCACTCTATCTCCTGAGCCACATAACTGCTCAAAGACATTTGACTATGATATAAAAGGATATTAAAAAATTTTTTTAAATAAAATTAAAAATCTAACTCATTTTCTTCTTAATTTTTGAATCTGTACTATTTAGAATTCTCTTACAAATTCAATAGCTACTTTAAATTTAAATGTCTTCCTCTACTCCCTGCACTTTACATTATTTTATTTCAAGAAATATTCTTTGGTATTTAGTCTGTTCAGATTTCTTTATCAAACATTTCAAAGAATCCTAAGCATTAGAAGTCAAATTTGCTTTTAACATTGCTCTTCCATTTTTTTGTCACCCTAAGTGACAATATTCTGTTTACATATTGACTCTTCACACATAGAATCTGAAGTGGCTCCATGCAGACATTTCAGTTTAAATTGAGTTTTCTGAGGGACTTTGTATCTCTGCTAATGAAAAGAGCCGCTGACTATGCTGAAAATCCACAGCTACCTTATCTTTTTCACATGAATCAAGTCCACCGTGCACTGCTTTTCTTGAGATCAGGAGGGTGTACTTTGTAAATGGCTTTTCTCAGTTTAGAAACTCCAGTATTTAATGCACATACACAAAAAAGAGCATTCTCTTCTCTTTGCCTGGAAAATATCATTTTTTCCCCCGCATGTCCTTTGTATGGGGGAAGGGCTAAAGCTGTGATTTCATTTGCTGGGAACAGAGGGGCAAGATTAGAATGAGAGGGGGAATTTCTTCTTCTGTTGAAGAACAGATGTAAAGTATCTTTACAGCTTAAAGTATGCAAAAGTTACCTAGGTTTCAGAGAGTTTAAATGATGTGCCCAGATCACACAGCCAGTATGTGTCGGAGACAGAGCTGAATCTGGCTCTTCCTGATTCCAAGACTGGATTCTCTATCAACTTTGTGACACTGCCTCTTATGAAAAAAAGGCACGATTTTATAAATTAGATTAAAGGAACCCTAAGGACTAAAGAATGTAAACGCAAAAGAAAGTAACATACAGGTCAAAATCAGAAAATATGTGTAACAAGTTTATAAAAATGCCTGAAAAAGTCGTATTTAAGCAACCTGAAGATAGTCTTCTCTAAATTAGATATATAATTTGAAGTACTTTTTTCACCTATTCATATTCCAAACTTTTGTTAAGTACTTAACTGAATGCAGAGCACTGTGCTAATGTTCAAATTGGTTTTCCTGAAGCACAAGTCTGACCATGTAACCAATCAATTCTATCAACTTCACTGCTTCATACTGCCTCTGACTTAAAAAAAAAATCCTCTTACTGACCTTTAAAATCCTTCATAATTTTGTTCCTTCCTAATTTCCTTTCAGTTTATACTTTATACACTCATCCCTCATATTCTCTATCATCAATGACTGTGACATCAGTGACCTTGTCTCCTTGCTGTTCCTTAAATATGACACTCCATCTCATGACTCTGAGTGTATTTTCTGGCAATTCTCCATACTTGGAATAATTTCCCTTCTCATCTCTTCCACCTACCTTCTGTGACTTCCTTCATACTCAGCTAAGGTCCTAGCTTCTACAAGAAACCTTTCCTAGTGCTCCTTAAATTTAGGCTTTCTCTTTATTGTTTATCTTCAGTTCATCCAGTATATATCTTATTTGTAAATAGTTGTTTGCATGTCTCCCATACTGGATTGTGAATTCCTTGAAAGCAAAGATTGCTGCTTTTTGTTTTGTTTTGTAACTTTTTGTATCTTGAGTATTTAGCATAGCACCTGGCACATAGTAGGCACTAGTTGACTGACTGACTCATAAAAACAATGGATCTGAAATCAGGCAAATTGAGTTTTTATGCTGTGTGACCTTAGGCAAGTCATTTAACTTCTCAGCCTCAGTTTCCTTAAGGTTGTCAGTCATCCTTATGATGGAGATTATACTAGTTAACCTTTAAGGTCTTCCAGCTCAAATCTGTTCTCTCTCTCTCTCTCTCTCTCTCTCTCTCTCTCTCTCTCTCTCTCTCTCTCTCTCTCTCTCTCTTTCTGTATATATATATGTGTGTGTGTGTATACATATATATATTTCATGTCTTCATAGATCTAAAAATCTGAAAACAAGATAATACATATATACCCATAATTCCATGATAAGTACCTTAGGAGTTTGTAAAAAAAAAATGTGAAATATGAAGGGCATAGGGGAAGATCATACTTGATGAGGTTCTAAATTGGTAATAATTAGTTCTCAAACCTGCTCAAACTCTGTGTGAATCCTTCACCAATTCAAAGTCCCCAGTACTTTAAGGATGGAAGATTGTCTCAAGGTACTAGAGTTCCATTAGGTTTTTCCCATGGCCTAAGTCATTTTAAGGGCCCATATATCTGATCTGAACTGACTCTTATCTGTGGGAAGAACGAATAATGATTTCTTCACTTGACTTCAGTAAGAGAAGGGAACACTGTTTCACCCAAGGATATTTGAGGACAAATTAACCTGAACAAATTAATGTGAATTTCACATGAGTAGGAAAGGGGTAATATTATCTCAATGGCTGTTGCTGTGACACAATAATCTAGTTCTTTTGATCAAAGCCAGATTACGGAAATGAAGAACTGATATGCCAGCATTACAGAAAGCACCACCATGTCATGTGACTAAAATGTCACTGTTTGAATTGCACATGATCACATTTATCATATAATTTTATAGGCATCTACCTGTGGATCAATAATGGTCATTGGGGAAAAAAAATGGAAGTTTGAGGGAAGAGGAAAATAAAGAGAGGGGAGTGATTTCAAAGTGTCCTTTATCACTCAAATTTGTGGCAAAATTGAGTTTGAATAGACAGAAAAGGACTGGGGGAGAGAAAGAGAAAAAGACAGAGAGGGAAAAAGAAGGGGAAAAGAGAGAGGGAAAGGAAGGTACAGGAATATAGTAGATTAACCATCTAAGCACTTCATGTCATAAAGAAGTTTTCCTTCAAATGAGGAGAAACAACACATAATGAGCAATAGTTAAAGTTGCAGGGAACTAACTTGATGCACATTGTGGAGACAGCAATTAAGTAGTATACTTGCAAGAAAAATGATTTTATTTTTAAAAATTTCATTAAGAATAACTTCTTTCCCTCCAACCCCCAAATGAAACTATTAGTGATTCAATAAAATAATACTGTTATAGGCAAGATAGAGATGTCATTGTAATGCATCATCATAGTCAATAGATCATACATTACTTCCATATTTTAAGGATCTGTAATTCCAGTGATTTGGCTATTTAGTCTTTCATGATAGGCCTCAAGTTCTCTCGAATTTTATAGGACTGTTTTGTTACAGATACTGCAGCTGAAATTTTCTCATCATTCAACCACCCTGTTGGCACTCTCTCTACACTTAATTATAATGGTTCTCAAATGCCAAGCATAAAATTCACATCTGGGCCTCATCTGAGGCCTTTCCCACTTGTCAGGACTGTGAGTCCTTAGTCAAATTCATAACTATGGACAGCATTAGTGTAATATTTTGAAGTGAAGGAGATCCTATAACATTTGTGTAGACTATTTTTTTTTATAAAAACCTTTTCATTCATTAGTGTAATATATTTTTGGTTGAAATACTAGTTATAACAGCATTTTTTTACATATAAATAATAGGAATAGGGACTAGACTTATGTTTTCATAGTCACAAAATTACTGAATGAGGAAGCTTCCTGTACCATCGCTGCTTCACATTTTCTCTGCAGCTTATGAAACTGCTTAGCACATCAGACAGTTTGATTTCCCTAAGGTGATCCAGCATAAGTATAAAAGGACAAGAACAGGGGTTTTTCTGATGCTAAGGCTTAGCTCACTATCCACTATGCAAACCTACCTGTTGTGGGCATAATAATCTGTATCTGATTTTCTACTCATAAAATTGTCATTAATTTTACATCTGTCAACCTGTTTCAAAGGTTTGGTTAAAGAAGACAAACACACAGTAATAGAAAATTAGAACATTTATTTGTTATTCCCTTAAGGTTAGCTTTACTACTTGTACATAGAGTGCAGGACTAGAGTCCTGACTGATGAACAAAAGGATGAGAGAGCTTAAGTACATTTTAGGACCAGCCCCATTCAGGGTGGCTAAGTCACACAAATTTATGATCCCCATAATGGTTTAGTCATTGTATGAGAAAGAAGTTTCTTAATTGAATAAATAGTAAATACAATAAACCAAGAGAGATGATAAAATGCCAATTGAAATTACAATCCAGAATATCTGTGTTTTCTTTACCATTAACATTGCATGACATGGTATATGTCCAGAAAATGTTAAGATAAGAAAAAGTCCCATTACTCAAATTAAAGCTGTGAATTGAGGGTCTTGTCCTTAAGGGCCATAAATTAGGCTTTGTTAGCATAAGGAGAGGTGTTCTTCCAGAGCAAGACAAAGCTGGGTCAATTTGGAATTTATGATCTCAGGGTGCCTGTTTTAAATCCTATTCCCAGCCTTATCTAGTCTCTGGAGTGGCTGAGACAGAAAAGGAGACTTTTTTTTAATGAGGCAAGGTAGTCTAATTAATTCAGACTTTGGCCAAAATATGATATTTAATGTTCATTACATCTCATTATTATTATTATCTTAAAACATTTAGTTATTATTATCATAAAGATATCCAGAGAAAACCATATCAACGTTGAGGTAAAATTTGTGCTAAGTCTTCTGGATCATTCTATACTTCATTACCAATCCAGAACTTTCTCCTTGAAAAAGGTCTTCCCATCACTCATTCAATTTTATACACATAATGTTAGAGTCATTTAAATATCATCATAAATAATCATTAGCATACAAATTCCATTGTATAACTAAAGAAAACATGCAACATTGATTTACCAAGTGTAGAAAAGATCTTGCTCATTTGCTCCAGGGATAGAAGTTTTAAAAAGTAGAAGGGGGGGGGGGAGGAAAAACACTGGCTCATTAAATTGCCTTGCATCTAAAAGAAGAAACATCTGCTGAAACTCTGAGCAACCTGATGACTAGAATCAGCTAGGGAGACAAAGAATACGAAGTGTGTTTCTTTTTATCCTCTTTTTAGTAATGGGAGGTCATGTTCCACACTAGGATTCTGAGAGAAATAATGCTTAAATGTATATTGCCTTGGAGGCACGTATTGACTTAAAAAAAATGACCAAAAATTGTTATTGTGTGGCTTTTATCAGCATATGTGCTAATGCATAATTAAGCTGGTTATTTTCCCTCCTTATTTACCTTATTTACATTTGAATGTATTTTGGCTTTTCTGTTATTTGCAAATTTGTTTGAAATCAGAGGAAAGAGCCCTAGCTGTAAATGCAACTTTGTCACCTGCTATTTTTTTAAGCCCAGTTGAAAAATCTATATAGATCACAGAAGTTTGCAATTTAATAGTCTTGACTTCATTATAAACAGTTAAAATCATAAAAGTGCTTAAATTGGTTATGGGTCATGATATATTGGTATTGTAGGTGTCTCTCAAACTATGAAAATATATGTAATGATAAAAATCCGACTAATGCTAACATTAGCTATCTTTTTTTTTTCCATTTAATTTAGCTATCACTTAATATAGCCTACTTTTTGCAAGGCCCTATGATGAGCACTAGACAGATTCTTTGACATATCTGTATCTCATTGAACTGGATGCTCCCTCAATTGGAGCAGATCCCCACTCTCCTGAGCTCTCTCCATCTGTCTCTTACCCAAGTCATCTTGTTATAATCCAGATGCCATTCTGTGTGTACTTGGCGTTAATGGGGTAGGAGGTTCCCCACGCCTGCCTAGATCTTTACTTATTCCTCATTATTTTCACATGACAAATCCACTTTCCCCTCGAGTTATACTGATGACATCCTTTATACAGTTTCTTCCCAGTTCCTCATTGGTAGCCTACCATATCTACCATGTACCTCCTTATCAACCTACAACTATAATATTTTTTAGGAATTTGAAAATTATACATAACAAAAAGAAATAAACTTTATTTTTATTCAAGGAGTTTACAATGTAGGGGCAAAAGAGACAGTGTGCACAAATCACTAACACATTACCATATCATGAACATCTTGACAGAGCTTGGAGACTTTAGAGCGTGGGTTTCAGAAGACCTTGGTTTAAGTATGTTACACATCTGTGAAGAAAAAAAAAGGAGATGGAGCCATGTATTTCAAATTAGGCATTGTTGGAAAGGGGGGGGCACTAGGGAGAGCAGGATATTTAAAAAGAAAATAAAAGAGATACATAACAAATATTTAGAATTTTATATATAAAAAAGAGCTCAAACAAGATGTTGAGAAATTAAAGGCAATAGGGAAAAATCTAGTTGAGTCAGTTATGGAAGGCTTCATGTACCTAAGATGTTGATAGGAAAAAAAAAAAAAAAAGGATTTCAACATGCAGAACTTTGGGTGACATCCATAGGGAATTGTCAAGGTGGTTTCACAGACTGATGGGGTGCTTGGAATCTATGTCTGTAATATCAGTTTGTAACATCAGTTTGTAAATCAATTTGTAAAACCAATCTGTAAAAGTCACATTCCCCCCGCTCCCAGCCTCAGAGCATTGTCTGCCCCTTCCCCCTGCCAGCACTCTGCCCAGCAACAACTCATGAATTTTTTATCTCTGCTTGGAACAATAACAAGCTACACCTATGAATCCTTCACTAAACGATCTATAAACATTTTAGCTTAGGCAAATGTTATCTTCCCTTAGTAAGTGGTCAGCTGCTCCTATGAGTCCTTCAAAGCACTATCTATAGGTTAACTCCTTAGCCAATTATCCACATACTGAGTTTCCATTAGCCGTGGTTCCCCACATCCATCTTGTCAAACATGACACTGATGGGTGGCAGACTGGGAACTTCTCAGTCAGCCCTTGACCAATAGCTGACTTAGTGATGTTTCAGGACAAAACCACACCTCCAGGTAGCCCCCCCTTGGGCTATTTCCCAGTGAATTATGGGCAGTACGCCTGCACAGTTGACATTAAAAGTGAATCTTCCTTTAAGCAGTGACCACTCCTTAATTCCTCCCTAATCCCACCCTTACTCACCTAGTTAGCATAATTGACATCTAATTTATTGCCTAGACTTCTTAAAAACTATGCCTATATTTTCTTTAAGTTTGCAGTTTCTCTAAGAACTCTTGCCCACTGTACAGCATAACAATAAACTTGCAGGTCCCCTAAGGTCCATTGACTTCTGTAAAGTGTAACAATTAACTTTTACAATCCTGACTTCAAGACTGCTTGGGCTACTGAATTCTGTCCAGACTGAATGGCAGGCATTCTGGTCATCGATAAGGATCAGAGTTCCTGTATAACCTATAGCCATCCCCCCATCAAGACTATAGAGAAAGAAAGGCAATATTAGAAAACAATAAATTAAGCAATTTAATTAGAGTAAGAAATATATGAAGTGTGGGTAGTATAATGTAAGGACAGGATGGAACCAGGGAAGGCAGATTTAAATCAGATTGTGGAGGGCCTCAAATTCTAGCCTAAAGAAATTGTATTTTATGTTTATGAGGTGGGGAGAAATATAGTCAGAATACTTTATTTAGGAATCTTCCTTTTATAGCTTTATGAAAGACATTTTAGAAAATAGACAACTGGAGTCAGAAAAAAAAAACAATATTAGTTAGGGGAGAGGTAATGCAAATGCAAACTAAGGTGTTGGCACTCGGGGAATAAAAAAGAGAAAGAATGAAAGAGATGGAGAGCATAATTCAAGTCTATATCTAATGACTTAAGACAGGTTAACTAGAACTATAGGAGTGACATTTAAATAGATGATGACTTTGAATAGAGGAATAGATTTTAGGGTAAACATATGTGCAATTAAGGACATTCCGAGTTTAAATATAGGCAGGATATTCAGTCGGAGATATACAGCAGGCATCTGAAAATGCAAACCTGAAAGGCAGGAAAGAAGTCAGAGGTAGGAGATAAAGATTGGAGTCATCTGAATAAAAATAATCATTGAAATAACAGGAGTTAATGAAATTGCCAAAAAGAAGTATAAAAATAAAAATATATAGAGAGAATAAAAGAAGGTCAAGGTCAGGCCCAGGAAGATGTTCATTTTCTTAAAGCTTAGGAAGAAGATGAACTACCAAAATAAAATGAGGATTAGACTTGAATTTAGGAGAAAAATTAAAAGAGATAGGTATTGAAAAAGTCACGAAAGAGAGAATATATTCAGGGGACCTGAGTTTAAGTCATGCTTCTGTCAAAACTCAGAGTAAGTGAAAGAGCCAAAACATAGAGCCCTAGTCACTTAAAAACTTAGGATTCCTTGCTATACCATACAACAGACATTTATTCAGAGAAACATTCTTTTCATTATTTCAGATTCTTGCTTTATCTTAAAAACAGGTTTTGTCACGGATTGAATAATAATAACTGATTTTTATACAATGCTTTATGGTTTGCAAAAAACTTCAAACACCTAATTTGATTCTCACAACTGTCCTGGGAGGTATGTTGCATAGATGCTATATTTGTTTTAAAGTGGTCCCAAGAAACTGTATCATGTGCATTAGCCATACCCCAGCAGAGCCATTTCAGCAGATGAGCTAAACCAAGTTGAGGGTAGCCAATAAGCCTCAAACCCATTGGGACTCAAGCCTGTCAGTGAGTTAGGGAAATATTTGCCCCAAGCACGTGAAGATTTCCCACTCTCCACCATGAGAACAGTTTGTTCCAAAGGCCATGAAGGTGGCTGAAATAGGATCTAAAGAGCACTTAGAGGGGCAGGTAGGTGGCACAGTCAATAGAACATAAGCCCTGTAGTCAGCAGGACCTGAGTTCAAATCCAGCCTCAGACACAACACAAAAAACTAGCTGTGTGACCTTGGGTAAGTCACTTAACCCCAATTTTCTTCCAAAAAGCAATAAATAAATAAATAAATAGTAAATGAGTAAGTAAATAAATAATTAGCAATTAGAGCTTAATCAGACAACAAAGACCCAGGGTCACCCACTGCATCCCAGGCAATCATCTTAACTTTTGTCTTGCCACTGTACTTTGATAAATCTGGAAGAGATAATGAGACTGATAACTTTGTGTAACTGGCTCACAAATCCAAATAGTTGCTCAAGTCAAGACATCACCCCATGATGTCATTGGTCCTCTTAGAAAACAAAAGATAAATAACAAAATAAAACCAACAACAGAAAAGGAAAGTGAAACAGATAAACTCAGTGATTTTCCCAAGGTTAGATACTTAATAAGTGTCAGATACAACACAAGTACCTAGTTCAACGAATTCCAAACCCAATGACATTTCTCCTTTACCACAATTGACTTCCAATCAGAAAAGGACTACTATTGTTCTATGAGATATCTCTCTTTTATCTTAAAAAATCAATGAAGTAGCATCCTAATGTGCCTCTTTTATTAGAAGTCCAGATATGCCAATTATCTCAGACTTTGTATACACAATCACACCCCTAAAATCTTTCCCAAATTAAATAACAATGTTAAAGCACTCAATTGTGCAGGGAATAATATAATGGATGAATTTAATAGAAACTCACGGTCATATTTTAGTGTATGATTCCTACCCCCCAATCTCCAAAAATACTTTTTGCAGAATGATTTTTATATTGTGCTTAGCATTCTTTAATATATTTCATTTTATCCTAACAATCAGAGTGAGCAATTGTGTTTCTAAAAATATGTGTGGGAGGATACATTCTTGCCTGGAAGAAAAGGGTTTGGTGTAGTCCTGTGTAGAGGGAGGTATGATTTATTAAGGTTCGTTCAAGCATTAGAAGTTTGGAATCAGGATGTGACACTTTATATCTCTTGATAAATTAAAAATCCATTGAGACAGAGTCTCTCCAAATATGAAGACACTTTTGCCTTCAAAAAGGGAAGAAATGGTCACGGGTTTCATTTCAGTACTCCATTGTATACAATAACTAATAAAGACTGCTTATGATTTATTTTTCCAAATATTTTACTTTTTCCAATTACAAATAACAATAATTTTATCATTTTTCTTTAATTTTGGGTTCAAATTTTCTCCCTCCCTCTTTTTACTCACTTCTCATTGAGAAGGCAAGCAATTTGGTATATATTATATATCTTCAGTCATGCAGAATATATTTCCATATTAGTCATGTTGTGAAAGAAAATAGACCTACCCCCCAAAAAATAAGAAAAATGAAGTTTTTTTTAAAGTATCTTTAAATTGCATTTACATTTCATCGCTCTTTCTCTGGAGGTGGATAATATTTTTCATCATAAGTCTTTCATGTTCATTGCTGAGAATGACTAAGTCATCCATAGTTGATCATTGTAAAGTATTGTTCTTCCTTTAGACACTGTTCTGGTTTTACTCAATTTACTTTTTATCAGTTCACGTCTTTCCTGTTTGTTTGTTTTTTTTTCTGAAAGTACCCAGCTCACATTTCCTAATAACATAAGGGTATTCCCTCACAATCACATACCTTGTTCAGCCATTCTCCAATTGATGGATATCCCCTTAATTCCCAAGTATTTGCCACCACAAAACAAGCTGCTATAAACATATTTGTACATGTAAGTACTTTTCTTTCTTTCTTTCCTTTTTACATCTTTGGGATAAAGAGCTAGTAGTGATATTCTTATGAACTTGACTCAGTTTGAGAAATGAGACCTTTATCAGAGAAACTTATGGTAAAACAAAAATTCACAGGGCTGATAACTATGTTTCTTTCCATACTGTTTTACCCTGCTTATTTTCTTTTCTCTTTCCTTTCACCCTGTTCCTCCTCAAAAGTGTTTTCCTCCTGACTACTGTCTTCCCCAATCTGCTCTCTGTTTTATTAGCACCTGCCCCTTCTGAGTAGTCCCCAAGGCTTACTTATGACTTCTCTGGATACTGTCTGTACCGGGCTGCATTCCCACCAGTGAGACAGACATTTTCTACTGATCATCTAAGTTTTCTTGGGATGTAAAACTATTTCACCCCATACTTTTCTGTTAGTTTTGCCACTCCAGAATTAATTCTGAAGCATTATTTAAAGTTATTTGGAGAGCAATTTGGGAGAGCTCAATCAGGGCTCTGCCTTTCCTCTGCCATATTGATTACCAAATACTTAACTTTCAAAATTGTTCTTTGAAACAATAATGTCTCAGAGCTAAATTATGAAGAATAAACTCATGTATATTACATGACAAGACTAGGGTTTGATATAAAGGGAAGTTTTTACAATATTAAATATGGAAATATTTTGGAAAATATGGAAAACATTGATAGGTAGTATGTTGTATTTGAAAAGCCTATGGATGGGTAAAATGAAGGGTTCCAAAAAAATTCTCTCTTAGATCATCTTGAGGTAAAAACACAACAAAATATGATTCATAAAATTATGGAAAAAAGTAGATGAAAACTTATACTTGGAATGTATTACAAAGGAAATCTTTAAAAGTATAACTTTACTGACTAAGTTTTATTGTAACTGTGTACACATCACAAAATTCTTCATAATTAAAAGTATTATTAATTTATTATTTTAATAGTTTTAATTAGTTAATAGTTTAATAGTGCCTGAAGTGAGCTTCATATCCTGACTCCATGTAGAAAGCTCTTTCACACTGTATTGCAATAGTAGCAAATGCTAATTTAAAAAACATTTTATAATATTATTATTAATACTAGTATATAATATATTCAAATATACACACAGAGACACATGCATGTATGTATACCAATATATGTGTGGGGAGCCAAAGAAGCCTAATGCAGGACTCAGATAATTAACCAATAATAGTGAACATTATTATCAAAGAGATCCTTGAGGTGGGACTTCTTTGTAAAGTTAGCTCTTGAGTTCTTTGTTATGGGTTACACTTAAGAGGATGTTGTTTGAGTTCTGAGACCAATAGGATCTTCCCCAAAACTTTAGCTATTTTTTGATGGTTGGCTCCTATGCAAATGCCCTTTATGAGCTCTGCTTTGGTTTAGGCCTGGATACCAGCTCTCCAGAGCATACTTTGTAATGTGACTGCATATGAAAGGAGTCACCTGACTCTTCCTAAGACTCTTTGGCACCTAGAGAACATATCCTTATCAAATTATCTATTCTGTGATGCTTCCAGGATACAACAGACTAAGGCAATGATAACAAAACTTGAATCCCCTTCCTTTGTCTCATTGCTCTAGAAAAACCTTGTCCTAAGAATCAATAAATGGAGTTCATGGTTCTTCTTTGAACTACCCACATGGCCTGGTCATTTCTTATCCATGTCTTTGGTCATGCTTAAGTGCTGGACACTGAGCAGCCCACAACATATATGCATGTGCATATGTTTACTTTTAGGGCTTTGGGTACCTCCACTGAAGTGGGCAAAATTCATGACAGGGAGGAAGGAGAAAGTAAAGACAGCAGTTCTGCTATAGATACAAAAGTGCTGGCAGTCCTACAGAGAAATGAGAGCCCAGGACAGGGATAAGAATTACATCTGAGGCAGACGTAGACCCTTCCTTTCACACCCCCATTTCTAAAATTTGGGGTGTATACATGTTTTCATTGTAGGTATTGAGTAACTGCTACTATATTTGCATTGATGAATTTATATAGTACATTAAGGTTTTCAAAGTGTTTTCCAAACCATGTCCTTATGAAGAGGTACTTCAAATGTATCATTTTACAAATGAGAAAATTAAGGCTTTGAAAAGTTGTCACTTTTCCATGGTCTTAGCGTAGTGCTGAAGCGAGCTTCATATACAAATGCTCTGACTCCAAGAACAAAGCTTTTCCATACTATATAACAGTTGTAGCAATTTTTTATACTTTATAATTTTCAAAACATTCTTGTGTTCATATTGCATTTTATCCGGAAAATCAGAGTGAGCAATAGTGTTCTCAAAACAATCTGCTGAGGAAGTCAGGACATGCATTATCTACAGCTGATAGATAGATTTGTTCTTCCTCAGCTTCAATTTCCTTATCTATAAAATGAGGTGCTACCTTCCAAGGTTCCTTCCAAGTCTAAATTAATAATCTTGTGATAATTTCAGATAGGTTAAGTGACTTTTTCATATTACATAGCCAGGAAATGAAAGAGCACTAGTTTGAACACGCCTGTTCAGTCCTATGTCTGTCATGAAATCATTTGTAATTTTAAGATTCTTCATTGAAAATGGGGAGGGGGGAATTCATAATAATTATGATGCATTTCAAAGCAGATTAATTTCGTAAAGTTCAAAGTGTGTTAATGAAGGTAAAAGTTTTAGATAATTATATGAAAGAATGAACTCCTTTGAAGACCTGGTTCATTTAACAGAAGGGATATTATCCTTAGATCAGAATTAATCATAACATTTAGACTATCACTGCTTATTAAAAGATGAAAATTTCTCAGGAGTGAGTATTTCTTGTTAAATTTTATTTGTCATAGTTCTTATTTACTAAACTAGCATAATTTATACTTTATGTAACTTTTTTAAATTATAAAATCAAAATTCAGGAGGTCAAATCTTGGACAAAAGGACATTTTGAGCATTGCTCTAAGAAAAGGCAGGGCTTGACAATGAATGTTCTTAAGAAAGAAAAAAAAATATGTGTGTCAGGGCAAGGAGAGGGAGAGTGCCTTCCTCATGGACTTTTGTGTGAGCATCATTTTGGGGGGAGTGGCACCTTGTAGTGTTCAACAGTATTTGTAAATAACTCACCTAAGAATGAGTTGGAAGAAAGGGAGAAAGAGCAAAAATAAAAAGGAAAGGATGAAGGACAAAGGGCTGAAAATAAAAGCTACCATGGGGAAAATATTAAGTGAAATTTTTAAAAAGTAAAGAAGATAAATGATGAGAGAAATGAGCTTAAAAATCAGAGTGAAATGAAAGACAGATTTGTTTCCATTTGATGACTACTTGGTGGCCTATATGAAACAGATTGATTTTCCCTGTCTCCTTCCTACTAGGTACTCATCCATATTCCAAGACAAGGTTGTGATTTGAGTTGAAATAAAGTTTATACCAATATAAAACTATCATAGAATTCTTTCTGAGGTGCTATTTAGCAATATATTAACTAGGAAATATAGTTTGGGGAGAAATGGAAAATTATGGAAATACAGATGAGACCTAAAATAAGTATGTATCCAAGGAAAAATATTATAAACAAAAGATCTTTTAAAACAAGCTTTATTGTGATCATATTCTCACTGAAAAGGGTTGACAATTTGCTGATTTAATCTTTGAAATAATTAAAAAAAGAAGGTCTGAAGTCAAAGGAGAATTTTAATCAAACCTAATTTCAATCCCCACTCCCTGGCACATTTTTGTCTATATGTTTATGTAATCATTTCAGATGGTAGATCATGTGTCACAAAATTTACCAGAAGTAAGATTTTTTTAAAACCTTTGAGAAAACATTAACTAAGGAAAATGAAATAAAAGAAGACAATAACCTTAATATGTCATTGAAAATTTCTATTAGTTTCATAAATAGATATGTACACACATATGTAAAGAGGCAGGTGAAGAGAGAGCAAAGTGTTATATATGTATACATATGCATATGTGTGTATGTATGCTAGTTTTTTCCTCTAATGATCTTTTCTTTTTCTGGTGCTCTTTTTATTTTTTTCCCTTGCAGCTGCTATAGAAAACCATATTTTTGTTTGGGCTCCCTGAAGAGCTTCAGCAGTGTAGCTTCCTTTTTGCCAGGTGCATCTTTTAGTCATTAAGGCATCAATCAAAGCAGATCTGTACTGGCAAACTTTATATTCCCCCTCCCCACTCTCTTTTCCTTTTTCAAATAATAATTCCATAGTCTTGGTATTCTCTCAAAAACTTGGTAAATTATTTAATGATTTGTTCATGACTAATGACATCTAGATTATCTTCACATCTTAGTCCTCTCAATTTCCCTTTCAGTAGTAGTGTAAATATGTATGTGTATATATATGCATATATATATATATATATATATATACACACACACATACAGATGCATCTCTACACATATATGTGTAGTGTAATTAGAGAACCAAGCTTTATATTTCTCATTTTTTCTTATGATTTTGCTTGTCCTACTTCTCTGTCCCATTTTTTTTAAAGAAACAAAAAAAATTAAAAGTATTTTTGGATAATTTGATTAAAAAACACTTTAAATTCATTAAAAAATGTATTTGCAGTATTTTCCGAAATGTGGCATGTCTTGCCAAATTTTCTGTATAGAGCTGTCATTTTCATAATATCATAGGCAAGTTGTACCAGTTGGATTTGGAGCACTTGATTAGTTGTCCTTGAAAACACAACTTGCAAGCTGGCCACTTATTCTGCTGAATTGCATTTTGTGAATTTGTACATTATATTTAATATAATGCTACAGTGAAAAAAAAAGATTTTAACTGTTTCAGTGTTAATATCTTTAAATTGTTATTCATGTTCAGTGATATTAGGTAGATGATTATGATGATGATAGATAGATAGGTAGATAGATAGATGACAGAAAGAGATTTGTGTCATTATGCTGTTCCTGACTCCCAGAAATCCAAACTGTTCTCTCTAATCTTGGAACTTGCCTCAAGATCTAGGTCCACCTCATCCTTGAATATTCAGTGACATCTATAGTCTTCTCAACATAGAACATCCCCCTAAAAGATCCATACCTTTCTCCCATTCCTATGTTTGATCTGAAGCTTCTCTTTTGTAGAACTCAGGGCAGATTTCGATTCCCCTCCTCATCCTATTCCTGAATCCCTAACCTCTCAACTGCATATCTGCACTCTAATTCAACTTTTATCTCCTTATTTTAGCAATCTTTTTTATATTGATTACCCACTTTAGAATGTAAACTCTTCAAGGGCAGGACTGACTTTTTGTATTATATTTTCTCTTCAGAGCTTATCACAATACCTTGCATATAGTAAGTATTGCTATATCTAAATATATATGTATATATATATAATTTTATATGTCATAATTGGCCATATATTGACTTAATTACAGTGTATATGTGCCCATATATCCATAATACTGATTGCCATGAATAAAAATGTTTCCTATAAATTTATTTTGATTGTATTGAATAAGAACACATATCTTGTATTGCTGTAATATAAATGTATTAATTATGTTGCATAATTTTATTATGTTACTTTCATGTCCACTTCTGAATAGTCTCAGCTTCCTTGTTACCCTGGAAGTACCCTTAGTGTTTTTGGCCTTTTCACCCTGAAGTATCACTCTACCATGCCAACCATATTCTCCCACTAGTGAGTTTTTCAGGCATCTCCATTTTGGGGTGGGCTCAGGCTAGCAATGCTTTGTTCCCTTTATAAAATGTACTTTTGACTCTCTCTCTGGAATTTTCCATCCTGATCTCGTGAGGGTACTTTACACCTACTTTCAGGTCTCTTTATATGTGTGAATGTGTGCATATGATAACCTCCCAATTATAACGTAAGCTCCTTGAGTGCAGGGTCTGTCTTTCCTTCTGCTTGTAACTTTATCTTCAATTATTAGCTCTGTGACTAGAATTAGCATGTCCTTGAATAGGCCTGAATATTTGCACTGCAGGGTTTTATGTTGTTATGGGCAAAAAATAACTTTTGATTAGGAAAACAGATGAAATCAATGTATGAAGAAAAACATTTTTGCTATTAAATGTGAAGAATGACACAGACTATTAAAAAATTTATTTGAAGGTAAAGAAATACTTCAAGCTGAAAGGTATGATGTTTTCTTAGTTCATTTTCATGTGACTGCATTTCGTCTGAGAAGCTTAAACTGAAATGACAAATCAAATATGTAGAAAGTAGGCGAAATTTGAAGACTTGGTTTCGGAATGGACAGAAGGGTGAGTTTCATGAGCTTTGCATCATGCATGAAAGAAAGTAAGTCTTCATCCACCAGAAGGCCTTGATTTGATGCATTGAGAATACAGGAAATTTCATCATTTAAGGAGTTGACCTTGGAAGTTACCAAGAACAGTGTAAAAAACCCAGTAAGAGATTCAGCTAACAGGAAACTTTAGTGGCTGTGCTAGGATGCTAAAGATAAGCTGAAGAAAGTCTAAAAGCTCATTGGAAGAAAGGCTACTGGGGCTACAATACTAGCTGTTTTCCTTCAGTGTCATCTGTGCTTGAGACAGGTGAAATCTTTAAGATATTTAGTTGCTCTATCCTGCTCTTTTTAATTTGAGAGAGGGAAACAGAAGGAGGAAAAAGCAGGTTGTGCAACTTCATTACCAGCGCAGATAGTGTGAAATTAGGGCTAAGACCCTGCAGGTGCTACAATAGTTTGCTACCTGGAAAGATCTACTGAAGTTAGGGATCTTAGTAAACAGAATATTAATACAACCAGAAGGTGTGCAGTGTGTTTATGTGTACACAATACAGGCACGCATGTGTTTTCACACATGTATCCATGCATACATGTATAAAATAAACAACATATGTGCACATGCACGTATGTACACATGCACAATACATATATGTATGTATAGATGCACATATAAATTTACAAAATAAGGAAGACCAGAATATTTTAGTCCAAGAAACAACTATACATAAAAACATAATATCAAAAACCACTTTCAGAAAAAAAAAAGTAGAATTCTTTATATGCATTTAATCCATGTTTTCTTTACGGTATGAGAGAAAGGAAGTAGTGATATTCAAGATGAAGCAATCTATTGATTCCTTTTTCTTATTTGTTTAAAAATTATTCGATATACATATTCCACAACTAAACAAGCAGGTTGTTGTTACGTAATATTACTTTAAATAATTTGAACAGGTGACTTAATAATGTTTCTTCAAAACCTAGAAATAAATTGTAGTAATTAAAATCCTTTTTATTGATAATTCACATTTTATGTAACTTGCCATATGAACAGTATTTTAATTTTAGCTTTAAAAAGAGACCAATTTATATTAGTATATTTTGTAACTGATAAAGAAAGCGTTCTTAAAGGACAAATCAGTGGGGGATATCTTTTATTCTCTATTAGCATCGCATCATAGGGATGGAAGCATGAATTTGCCTTCCTCAGTGCCATGAAAGGTCCCTTATGTAGGCTAATGAAGGAAGATGACTTTAAAATCAAGGACCCCCTGTCAAATTAACCTTATCAATTTTGAACTATTCAAGACTAGAGCTTAGGAATATTGAAGATTGTGTACCTCACTATAAATGATATAACTGAGAATACATATATATTTGAGACAGATGGTGCTAAACCTATGGGTAATGAGTAGAATCAAATATTTCAAGTTCCCTACAAATTAAACCATCACACTTCTTCATAAGAGACAATTGAACATCATGCTATGGGAAAAAAAATGCCTAAACTTCTAGCTTAACACCACACATCACCCTTCAAATTTAAAACAAAAACAAAAAATAGAAATGTTCCTTCATATTGGATTTAGATAAACAGCAAGCATGAATGTGGAAAATCTACCAGAATCATCAGGACTTTACCATGGAAGAAATATTTTAAATCATTTAAAATTATTACTTCAGGAAGTTACAGCTCTTTAACTCAACATTCAAAATAACCATTTTTAAAATAGGGAAAAGATCAGTCCTGCTTCTCAAACTACCAGCAGGGATCCTGATACAGTGATTGCACACTGAAAGACCTAACTCATACATTTGAATTTGCATTCTCTTCTCTTTTTAAACCTTTGAATACAGCAAATTAGAGGTCACTGTATGAGTTGACTTCTGTTATTATCACAGAGCTAGAAACAGAATTAGGATAGGTGCCCTGGGGAATCTTTGACATAGATGCCTGTACCAATCACTGGGAATATTACGTGCATAAGACCAGGTAGCTTTTATGCAAGCAGAGATGTTAAAGCTATTAGTGGTTCCAGTGAGGATCGAGGTTTCTAATGTGATCACTGATAACCTGAAGCCTTGGTCTTTTCAATTCAATTCAAATTGATTCAATTCAAATTTTAAAAACCTTAGGATTTAAAGCCAGAAGGAACCTTAGAGACTTCTAGTCTAAATCCTCCATTTTAAAGATTCTATTAAATTCAATTCAACAAATAGACACTGAGAGTTTAGAATGTGTAAAGAATTGTACTAGGTACCATCTAGGCAAGGATGAAAAACAGTCCCAGAAGCCAAGGACTTTTGAATTGAGTAGGAAAAGTCTTGTCTATAAATAACCATAATACAAGTTAGAATGTTATTAGAAGAGACTGATTGCTGACTGAAAGATTCAAAGTTGGAAGGGCAACTTTTAGCCAGACAAGTGAGGAAAGCTCCAAGTAGGGAGTGGTGTGTAAAATAGGCCTTTTAGGAAGGGAAGAATGGTGCTCAATAGGCATCCTCCCACAGTTGATAACTTACTCTTTTCCTAATCTTTTGTGTTGTAGTGTGAATTCACTAGGTCCTTCTGAGATTGTGATTCTGAGATGTTGATTCTAACAACAAAAATATGGTGAGTACTTATTGTATGTAAGGGGATGTACTGGATGCGGAGGATACAAAGCTATAATGAAATTGTTCTTTGTTAAAGGATTTTGACATCTTTTGGGATATGAGATATACTCAGGGAGGGAGGTGTGGAATAGAGAGAGCACACAGTTGAGAATTTGTGTGCTACCAAGTTTGAGACTTTTACCTCCAAAACTTACCCACATTTGGCAGACTGGGGCAAGCTGCCCTGGCTTTCAGTCCTATTCTCCTGTGCATAATAATACTGGTATTTGTCTGGCACAAACTTCTAGTGGTTTTGTGGAGAGCTCACTTACCCAATCATTGTACTGAGTTGAGGTTGGGTGAAGGAGGGGGAAGTTGGAGGGGGGTGTAGTGGAAGCCTGAAGCAATACTGGCAGTCACTGGGTATTATTATTAAGAGGAAGAAAAAAAGCTGTAAATGATGGGGTACCTGGGGTCTATGTCAATTTGTGAAACCAACTTGTAAAACCAGTCTGTGAAGTTGTAACTGCAATTTGTCCTTTCCCACCCTTGAACTCTGCCCCTTCTCCCTATCCCACACTCCACCTAGGCTTTGTTCTTACTTAGTCTCTTCATTTCTTCTGGGCCTGGCCCACACCCTCCTTTATCCTTGCCTTTTGTCTCCTTCAGCCTGGCCCAAATTAATCTAAACTATGTATTCACATGCTCCTCTTGGTCAGTTCTGACCTTTGTCTATGCACTGAGCCCCCTCCTGTCTGGTCAGCCCTGACAATGGCAGCCCTACCCTTTAAAGGTAAAAGCATGTACCCCTCTCACTTGCAAGTCCCCTAAAAGACTCTTGCCCACTTCTCATGGAAGCGTAACAATAAACTTCTACAACTTTCACTCCAATTAAGCTTGAGACCTTGAATTCTTTCCAGACTATATTGCAGGTTTTCTGGTCTTAGATAAGATCAGAATTCCTGCTGAAACTATTGGGATCCCATCCCCCATCATAAATATTTATATGTATATGTATATTTCTGTATATATGTGCTTGTACTCATATACATATACATAGAAACACACACATGCATGCAAAAATGCACTCACAAGAGCTTGAATGGAAAAAAGATCTCTAACGACTATGATGATCAGAAAAAAACAAAATAAACGAAACAAAAAACCAAACCAAAAAACGAAGAAAAATGCCTCTCCATAGGAAATAAAACTATTTTAAGTCTTGTAGACCTTAACAGAATTTTGTTTTTGTGGCTGTTGTTCATCTTTCTTTTTTGTAAAGGACCAGTGACATTTGTTAATCACATCTGACTATGAGCTGACTGTAGCTGATCTTGCCCCATTCCCAGACTTATGAATTGCCTGAAACTGACCACATATTATTACCACCAACATCTTTCTCTCCCACACTCCCTAACTCACCCCATCCCACCCATCTTCTGTCTGTCTTATAAAATTTCAACCTTTCCCTCCTGAGATTCCCACTTACCTGGTAAAATTCTAGAATGTCCCAACTTACTCTAACTGCTGGGCTATAACAAAAATTGTATCCCTCTCCCTCCACTCTGGTATTCTAAAAGAACACAACCATCTCTGTGCATTCCAGTATATTGAGGCCACATAGTGATTCCTACAGGGATTGCAATTCCCTTGCCTACATTAAAGATTATAATTTTTGCTCCTACTTCTGGTCTTCCCTTTAATACAGTTTGACCTATCACAAAGTAATGTTTTGACTTGTGCATGAATTGGATTTAACTGATACAGAATTGCACAAAATTCTGAGTCTCACTCTTTCTTCCAGAATTATCTAAATTCAGTGCCAAGAAAAAAAAATATCAAGATGATTGGTGATGACCTGGGATGCAGTAGATGACTTTGTTGTCTTCAATGCCTGACCAGAGTCTTAAGAATTCCACAGTGTCTGCTTCCACTGCCTTCATCGCCAATGGAATAAACTGTTCTCATCTGCCCATTCAGACAGATGTCTTCACATGCTTGGGGTAGAAGTACCCCTAACTCAGAAACAGTTTTGAGGCCCAAAATGCTTAAGAAACATTGGTTAGCTTCAACCTGGTTTAACTTGTCTGCCAAGACAGTTTTATTTGGGTGTGGCTACTACACCTGCTACAATTTATTGGAGCCACAAGTGAGAATTGAATGATAGGTAGATCTCAAAGAGAGATGAAAAAAGGCAAAGTAACTGATCACTCCAGATGTTATAGTCCTCCCTGAACATCTCATAAGCACATAAAAGAAGGTGGGGATATAGAGGGAGACATGAGGGGGGCCTACCTTCCATGTTCAGCCTGTGTAAAAATATAGAGATGGGAGATGGAAACACAGCTTTGAGAAAAAGCTCCTCATCATCCTGATTGTACCTATTTCCAATACGAAATCAATGCTGCATGTCCTCATTTCCCATTCCCATGTTATACTTATGTCTCTTGCATGGCTAAAATTTTCATTACAAAACCAGCATACCTACTCAAGTTCTGGACCTTATTTGTGTCTTGATCTTTTACTGGCTTTGTTTTTGTTTTGCCTCTAGGAATTACATTCATTATTCTTCCCTTTTGGCCTTGATCCTTTTTTTAACCTAATAACTAGCATTTCTGGCATTCATAGCCTAGTCTGGTTGCTGTGGGCTGCTCACTGTCCAGAACTAAACATGATTGGAGATGTGAATAAGAAATGACCAGACCATGTGGGTAGTGCAAGGAAGAACTATGAACTCCATTTATTGATTCTCAGGACAAGGTTTTTATAGAGCAATGAGACAGAGGAAAAGGACTCACGTTTTATCTTAGTCTGTTATATCCTGGAAGTAGCACAGAATAGATAATTTGATAAGGATTTTGTTATCTAGGCACCAAAATGTCTCAGGAAAAGTCAGTTAGCTACTTTCATATGCAGTCACATTACAAAGGATGCTCTCCACAGCTGGCTTCAAGGCCAAAGCCAAAACCAAGGTCATCAAGGTTATCTGCATAGGAGCCCACCACCCAGGAATCAATCTGAATCAAATATTTTGGCTCCCAAAATCTGGTCATGTGGGAAGGAGTGGAATCTTACTATTTCTGCCATGTTGAAATAGATTGGAAACAGAGGCCATGAGAGATTGTTTGAGGACCTGAGAAGTCTGGTTATGGAAGGGAATCAAAATTGCATGGAAAAGAAAACTATGTGTCAGGTATCAAGTTTATTTAGTAGGAGAGTGGAGGTTCATAGAGTACAGTTACAAGGCCCTTGACGAGATGGATTGAACATCAAATGGTTGTTGGGGAAGAAATAGAAACCAAAGGAAATAGAATAGGAAACAAAAATTATTACTGTGCATATGATATGATGATATACTTCGAGGATCCTAAAGAACCAAATAAAATTAGACAAAATCATTAATAACATCAGCAAAGTTGAAGGATATACAATAAACCACATAAATCATCAAAGTTTCTATATATAAGAAAGTCCATTAAGAAGAATTAGAAATTTTTTGTAAATTAAAGGCAATAAAAATATTTGGGAGTCTAAATACCAAAGCAAAACAAAAGACTAAATGAAAACAATTATAGAACATTATTCCCATAAATAAAGTCAGATTTAAATGATGTGAAAAACATTATTTGGTGATGGATAGGGTAAGCCAAGGTAATAAAAATGGAAATTCTACCTAATTTAATTTACTTATTCAGTGTCACACAAAATCCCTAAAAATATTTTGTAGAGCCAGAAAAAATAATAAAATTCATATAGAAGAATAAAATGTCAAAAATATCTTGGGGGGGTGGGTGGAGGGGAATCTGAGTGGCACAATGAATAGAGCACTGGCCCTGGAGTCAGGAGAACCTGATTTCAAATCTGGCCTCAGACACATTTACTAGCAGTATGAACTTGGACAAGTCACTGAACCCCAATTGGCCTGCCTTTCACCCTCCAAAAAGCAAAAAAGCAAAAAAAAATATCAAGGAAATCAATGAAAATAAAATGTGAAAGAAAGTAGCCTAATGGTTATACTGGATCACAAACTGTAATACAAAACAGGAATCATCAAAACTGTCTGGAACTGACTAAATAATAGAGTGGTGGATCAGTGGAATAGTTTAGGTATACAATACACAATAGTAAATGACCACAGTAATGTTTTTTTTTTGTTTGTTTTAAAAAGTCAAAGACTCATACTTTGGGTACAAGAACATATTATTTGAAAAAAAATACAATAACAAACAAGCAAACAACAATAACAAAACTTCTGGGAATACTGGAAAGCAGTTTGGTAGAAACTAGTTATAGACCAACATCCTACACTATATACTAAGATAAGATTGAAAAGGGTGCTTGATTTAGGCATAAAAGTGATATCATGAAAAAATTAGGGGAGTATGTAAAATTTTGCATGTCACCTCTATGGATAAGGAAAGAATTTAAGACAAAACAATGACAGAGAACATTATGGGGAGTAAAACAAATAATTTTGATTATATCAAATTAAAATGATTTTGCAGAAACAAAATCAATACATCAAAAATTAAAATGAAAGCAGCGAATTGGGGAAACATTTTTACTGCAGATCTCTCCGATAAATCAAGACATCATTTCTCAAATATATAGAGACAAATTTATAAGATTATGAATCATTCCCCAGTTGGCAAATGGTGAAAGGATATGAACCGGCAGTTTTCAGAAGAAGAAACCAAAGCTATCTATAGTCATATTAAAAAGTAACCTAGATCACTATTTATTAGAGAAAAACAAATAAAAACAACTCTGAGGTACCACCTCACACTTATCAGAATGACTAATATGACAGAAAAGAAAAATGAAAAATGTTGGAGGTGATGTATTAAAATCAGGCAACTAATGCATTGTTGGTAGAATTGTGAGCAGATCCAACCATTCTGGAGAACTATTAGAAACTATGGCTAAGCGTATATAAAATTGTACATGATCTTTGATCCAGCAGTATCACTACTAGATCTGTATTGCAAAAATTTGAGAGGAAAAGGAAAAAGACCAATATGTAAAACAATATTTTTACCAGGTCTTTTACTGCTGTCAAAGAATTAGAAATCAAAGTGATGTCCCTCACCTGGAGAATGGCTGAACAAGTTGGTACATTATTTTTGATGCAATACTGTAATGCAAATGTAAATGTTAAAAGATCTTCCCTGCCCCTAGGCTAAAGTGCACCAGAAGCCTGGGGAGGGAGGCTTGTTTTTCAGTAGATACTTCTTGATTGGCCAGTGAGTCAATAAGGTTGTTACATTCTCTGAGCCAGGAGAAGGCTATATAAGCCCTGATGTGTAGCTTTGTTTTGGGACTCACTTTGAGAAGTGTTTTGTGATTTGATCTGAATTCTGGGAAGCCGTTGTTGAGAGTCCCCCGGCTTTGAAAAACCCAGAATGTGGAAACCCAGATGTTGACTGGGTATGGATGTAATGGTTGGACAGTTTGGAAATCTGTCTATTTGATGTTTCTGTCTTGATAATTATGCCTGTATACTTTGAGGTTCAGGGTGCTGACCTTTTCTCCTGAACAAGGTAAACGATATATGTCTGACTGATTAAAGTAAGCTTGTTAACCCATTTTGAGTTGCTTTCCTTTAACAAAGCAGATCCAAGAACCTGTGTGAGCAGGCACCCTGGGGACACTGGGGTGCTTGCTGCTACAAATACTATTGTGGTTTGTATGGTTTAAAAAAAGCATGGGAAGACTTAAATGAACTTATATAAAGTTAAGTGAACAGAACCAGGAAAATATACCTAGTAATTGCAATATTGTAATGATGATCAGCTGTGAATGACTTTCTCAGCAATTATTCTCAGCAATTCAATGATCCAAGTGAATTACAGAAGACTTATTATTAAAAAAAAATGTATTTTCTTTCAGGGGGGGGAAACATAGCCTGAATATAGATTAAAGCATACTTTTAAACCTTCTTTTTTTTGCTTATCTTTTCTTTTGCAACATGACTCACATGGAAAAATATTTCTCATGACTGCACATGTATAACCTATATTAAGTTGTTTGCCTTCTAAATTAAGGCTTAGGGGAGTGAGTGAGGGAGAGAATTTGGCACTTATGATTTTGAAAAATGTTTAAAATGCTTACATGTAACTGAGAAAAATATTTTTTTAAAAAGACAATTAGTTGAAGAATAGCTGAGATTGAGTCTGAAGCTAACATTAAGAAATTGGATATATGTCAACTCCTCCTCTCAATTTTATTTGCTGGGGGTATTAAAGAAGAAATAGTCAGCTTTGGAGAAAGTATATGGAAATGGGAATCTAATTGTTTTGTTCATGAGACACTTTCCCTTCTTAATATTTTTCTTTATGCCTATAAAGGACTTGTAATTAATCTTATAATTATATGGGACTTATACATAAGTCCTCTATGATATTAAGTGGAAATTATATTTATACACATAAAGAAAATATTATATTATATAAAATATATAAATATTTAATACATAAAATATATTTATATTATGATATTACAACATATTATACTTAATCTTACTTCTAAGTCCTAAGTGAAGCATAAAGACATGTAATGGAAATGAAAATTTAAAGATCTTTCCTGCCCCTAGGCTAAAGTGCACCTGGAGCCTAGGGTGGGAGACTTGTTTTTCAGTAGACACTTTTTGATTGGCCAGTGGGTCCAGGTTGTTACATTCTCTGAGCCATAAGAAGGCTATGTAAACCCTGATTTGAGGCTTTGTTTTGGGGCTTACTTTGAGAAGTGTTCTGTGATTGAGAAGTGTTCTGTGATTTGATCAGATGTGACTGTGGGAAGCCGTTGTTGAGAGCCCCCAGCTTTGAAAAACCCAGATATTGATTTGCTATGAATGTAATGGTTGGACAGTTTAGAAACTTGTCTACTTGATCTTTTTCTCTGTCTTGATAATTCTATCTGTATACTCGGAAGTTCTGGGTGCTGACCTTTTTCCCCTGAACTAGGGAAACGCTATATGTTTGACTGATTAAAGTAAGTTTGTTAACCCATTTTGAGTTGCTTTCCTTTAACAAAGCAGATCCAAGAACCTGTGTTGGCAGCCACCCTGGTGACCCCTGGGGTGCTTGCTGCTACAAGACATCCAGGCTAACTCTGCTGAAACCGCAAAGTTGTTAATCTTGGGGGAAGCTAGATTGGGAGGTAACCTCATTGTTAGCTACAGGAATTTTCACCTCCAGGGGAGGGAAATATAATTACATGTTAAAACTTTTCTTAGTATTAATTTTTTTAATTGTGAATTCTTCAAAATTCCTCTCCTCTTTCCCTCATTGAAAAAGCAAGCAATGTGATATTGGTTATATCCGTGTAATTATGTAAAAAAAAAAATATATATATATATATATATATATATATGTATGTGTGTGTGTGTGTGTGTGTGTGTATACACCGTGTTTCCCTGATAATAAGACACTGTCTTATTATTTTTTTTGGACAGAAAAACACCAGAGGGCTTATTTTCAGGGGAGGGCTTATTTTAATGAACATTGACAGCAATTTTAATAAACAGGTAAATGTGAACAAAAAAATGTACCTTTATTCAATAAGCAAATCACTGGGGAAGAACAGGATGATGCGCTCACTCCTGCAGCTCTGATTGGATGCAGCTCGGAGCACAGCGTGCGTTTCACCTGGGGGGGGGAGGACGGTGCATACAGAGGGTACCGTAATGTAGCGTGTAGCGCAGGGGATCACCTTCACTACAGTAGCAATCTCAATAGGGCTTATTTTTGGGGGAGGGCTTATTTTAGAGGAATCTTACACAGTAAGGGGAGGGCTTATTTTCGGGATGGGTCTTATTATCGGGGAAACACAGTATATATATATATATATATATATATATATATATATATATATATATATCTTTTTGGAGGGCAATTGGCGTCAAGTGACTTGCCCAAGGTCACATGGCTAATAATTGTGTCAAGTGTTTGAGGCCGGATTTGAACTCAGGTCCTCCTGACTCCAGGGACGGTGCTCTATTCACTGTGCCACCTAGCCACCCTAATATATATTTGTATCTTAGTCATGTTGGGAAAGAAAACACAGAAGAAAAAAAAATAGTTACAAATCTCCAGAATAGTTAAATCAGCTCCCAATGCCATTAATAGCATGCATTGGTGTCCCAATTTTCCACCTCCCCTCCAACAGTTGTCATTTTCCTTTTTTTTGTTGTTTTTTGGTATTTTCTTGGTTGTAATTATAGGTCCTTTGCTTTCATAGACCATGCTCTCCAATTCTTTAAAGTAGAAACTGTTAAACCTTATGTTATTCTGACTGTGGCTCCCTGAACCACAATGTTTCATATTGGATGGTTGAAATATTTTATCCCTGACGTGGGAATTCTGAGTTTTCTATAGTAATCTTGTGAGTTTTCATTTTTGAATCTTTCAGGAGTTAATCAGTGGATTCTTTCAATCCCTAGTTTACCTTCTGTTTCCAGGACATAAGGGAAGTTTTCCTTGATGATTTCTTGAAAGATGCTGTCCAGGCTCTTTTTTTGATCATGACATTCAGATAGTCCAATAATTTTTAAATTATCTCTCTTGGAAGTATTTTCCAGATTAATTGTTTTTCCAGTGAGATATTTATCATTTTTTTCTTTTTTTTAATTCTTTTGATTTTGTTGGACTAATCCTTTGCATCTGATATAATTGTTAGCTTCCCCTTGCCCAATTCTAATTTTTAAGAGATTGTTTTCTTCAGTCAATTTTTGTCCATCCCCTTCCAAGCTCTTGATTCTCTCTTTCATACCTCTCATTTTTTCCAATTTTTGTTCTGCCAGTCCTAATAGATTTTTAAAAATCCTTTTTGAGCTCTTTCAAGAGGAGTTTTTGACTTGAGACTTCATATTCCCCTTTGAGTCTTTATATGTAGGCATTTTGACATTGCTGTCCTTTTCTGCATTTGTGTTTTGATTTTCCCTGTTGCCATAGTAGCTTTTTCCTCTAAAATTGCATATACCACAATATCTTAGCCATTCTCCTACAAGTAGACACTCTCTTAGTTTCCAATTCTTGTCTACCATGAAAAGAACTGCTAATATATTATTTTGTTTTGTCTTTATTTTGATTTCTTTAGAACAAAGTCATATAGTTGGGTATATTTATGTACATACAACAGCATATGCATATTTTGCTAACTTTCTGGTTATGGTTACAAATAACCTTTCAGGAATGGTTGGACAAATTCATAGCTCCATCAACTGGGTACCTCGTTTCCCATAATACTTCCCTCTCCTCAGAGTTATCATTTCTCTCCATTCTCACATTTACCAGTCTGAGTAATATGAGATAGAACCTCAAAATTATATAAATTTATATTTCCTCAGTTAATGCAGCTTATTTTTTTTCCTTGGATGAAATTTCAGATTTCTTCATTTGAAAAGTATCTATTCATAACCTTTATTTATCTATCATGGAATGGTTTTTACCTAGCTCATACATAAATACATGCATACATACATACATACATGAATCTGTTCTTTATATATGTATATATGTATGTGTACACACACATATATATATACATACATACACACACATATATGTATATATATATATATATATATATATATATATATATTTACAGACATATGTCAGGATAAAAACTTTTAAAAAACATTTCCATACCCACACCCAATTACATTTTTACAAATGGCATATCTTTGGGATTGATCTAGGATATCCATCTTGCATGCTCAGTTATTTTATAAATAGAGTAGAGAAAAATGAATATGTGTGTGTGTGCCTGTCTGTGTGTAGGGGGGTATATACATGTTTTATTATCTGTGATACTTATCAATAGTCCATCCCTTATGGGCATAGAAGATAATATTGTTCTTATGGTCATTACCTCCCTAGAACTCTATGAATAAAAATGTACCTAGAGCTCCAGGGAGTGCTTTCAACTTGGGTTAGTCATCTACCAGGAATTTTGTTCTCTTAATTGGAGGATGCGCCAAGCATCTATACCTTTACTTGGTACAAGCCTCTATGCACACCTGGGATTCCTATAGCAATGAAATCATGGGTCCAGTTCCTATTTCTTCCCCAACATAGTGCTTTGCATGTAGTGTTTTTTTTTAATTAATATTTCATGAATTGAATGGAGTGGAGGAATAATGATGAAATTCTAAGGTGCTGTTTAGTAACCACAGTCTGTATTTCAGTAATTCTAGGTTATATAAATTTAATGGTGTGGGTTCTCAATTTGCCTATATGCAAATAATAACTCAGCTATACCTTGGTAGTCAATTGCAGGATTTGTTGCCTAGATACATGATAGATGATAGATAGATAGATAGATAGATGATAGATAGATAGAAAGTAGATAGATAGATAGTAGACAGATATGTATGTAATATCTCTATATTGAAATATCATAATTTTGAAACTTCTAGTGAAAAAAAGTCTAAAAATCAGTAACACTGGTGATCAGATGTCATAAAATCAGCAAATGTACCCTAAGATAAGTAGTTATAACTTGACAGAACTTCCCAGAGCTGATGTTCTGCTGATATAACCTTTGAGAATTCCAGACTCTCTATACGATGATGTATAGAGTTATTGGAATAGTAATTCACTGATGGAAATTCCCTTTGAATCCTTCTCGAAATTAAAACATTAAAAGATACACTAACCCAAAGAAAAATCAGTCAAGTTATGGTGTGTGGAGTTTTAAGCTTTTGAAAAATGACCTCCAAGGAAATTGTTCAGTTGTGAAATTTTGATTTTGACTAAGTGCTAATTAGGAAGTCACTAGGACTACATGTTCTCCCAAACAGGCTGTTAATACTTGCTCTTACTGTACTGGTGTGCTTAATCAAAGTAACCAGAGACACCCAAGTTGGAGGTTTGAACAAATAGATTTCTAAACATCTGTTTTTATGCCAATATATATATATATATATATATATATATATATATATATATATATATACACACACACCCCATAAAAGTAGGCAGAGCCACACACCTGCTGGAATTCAAATGATTGACCAATTAATTTCCAGATAAAATATTGCAGGGATAGTTGATTCATTTTACTACAACAGATGTCTGGTTTGTCAAAACAAGTAGAATTGCCAGTAATGAGACATTTTTAATACTGAAAAAGCTTCTGCATGATATTAAGAAGTTCTGCTCTCAGTCCCAATATCCATATACATAGCACCATGCCTTTCCTGATCATTTTCACTAAAAGGTACATAGTTCCTGTGATCTTCCTGAAATGTTCATTTTACATTATAAGTATAGTGATTTGCAATGTTAGATCATTTCCAAGTTTTTCTCTAAAGGAAGCCTTTTACCTATTCAAAATGAAATCTAAGGAAAAGAAATCTAAAAGCAAATCTTTAAAGAAATGCTCCTCTTAAAGAAAATATCTGACTTGAATTTGGAGGTCCTGAAAAGTCACAAAATCTATATTGAGCCTACACTACATTTAAATTTTCATTACAGTTTTATTGATCATCCCTGTTAGCTTTAAATTGTATTTAGCGATATTAGACTGCATTATGTTATTTTATGGATAGCCCATACAGTATATGAATGGCCCTAGTATATAGTTCTAGCTTGAAAGCTCCATTACACTGTTGAGGACTAATTGAAGTAGAATCTCAGCATTCCTTTGCTTAGGCAATAACAATAAAGTAACATAAATGTCAAAAATAAGTAAGCCATAACATTTATTTTAAGGGTCACAGTCATAGACAAGAAAACAATAAAGGGAATAAAAATCTTTTCAAATGTGCCATCTAGAATTTTTTACTTTAAAAAAGAAAAAAAGGCAGCACACCACAATAAATATGACAGATCCATAATAAATATAGTGATTTTTGTAGTAATTCTTGGATGTCATTCTCCCCTTTGTCTTTGTTAGGTTTCAGCCAGCATTTCAAAGAAATAATCACTAGAGACTAAACCAACTTGTCAGTTTAAGTGACTTGGAATATCCTGTACTATCTTTGCAGTAAACTCCAGAATACATCCAGCATTTTAGAATATTAAACAAAAATTCAACTGATTGAGCAAAAGGAGGAATCAGAATTTGAGGTACAAATGCCAGCCTGGGTGAGAAATATGTAGCCTAGAAACTAAAGATAAGCCAATAAAGCAGCCAACAAATACATTCAGAAATGTGGGAGCTTTGCATTGTATTAGTAAACCATATTATGTAAGGTAGTTTCTCACCAACTCACTATGTATTTTCTGAACATATATATATATATATATATATATATATATGTATAGTCTATATATATTCCTATAATCATCTTTAAGCACAGTATAATCAAAAGAAAAAAGTCATTATATTTCCCTGAATGCACACCCTTTCCTGATAGAAATAGGAAAGTTCATTTTCAACTCCTTTTTGTCTCGCACCCTAATTATTCAATCAGTTGAAAAGTCTTGTTGATCTAACATCCCATCTCTTCCATCTAGTCTCATTTCTCCATACATATGGATATGATACAAGGTACGCTTCTCTATCACTTCTTACCTAGTCTATTAATATTGCCTTATAATTGGTCTCTTTACCACATGTCTCTTTCTTCACCAATCCATATCCATACAAATGTCAAAATGATGTTCCTGAGGCAAAGGTAGGATTGTCATTTTCCTATTCGAGAAGCTCTAGTGTCTCCCTATTGGCTGGCATTTAAAACCCTTGAAGCCTGACTTCAGCCCACCTTTTCAAGATTATTACACATAAATCCCCTTCCCAAATTTTGAGGCCCTGCCATAGGTTTGCCAAGATCTTCCTTAATCACCCTCACCTGAGCTGTAACTGAGTATCAGAGGTCTTCACAGAGACTAGGCACTAGAACCACCATAGTAATCCTTATTTCAATAGCTCTAAACCAAACTCTGCCCACCCACATCCCACCAGGATCATAGAACCTAAGTAAATATGAATCTTTCCCATCCACCTACAAATGAACTCTTCTTTATGTATTCACTCCTACAAATATGTCAGATCCTTGAAAGCAGGGACCCTTTTGCCTTTCCATTTATTCACTATGTTTAGCATAGTCCTTTGTGCTAACTTAATAAATACTTAACAAACTTAATAAATAAACAAATGTACTTAAATAAATTAATAAATGCTTTTCGATTCTATAGATATCCTCTCTCTGGAACTTGTGTGACCTTGGGTAAGTGACTTAACCTTCTCCATAAGGCCTTAGTTTCTTCATCTGTAAAATGAGTGTGTTGTACAAGATAGACTACAATGTACCTTTCAAGCCTATCTCTTTGATCCTATGTGTCTATTTCCCTTCACCCAAGACAATAAGGCTATATAAAACAGATTATTGGTGTTTCTTGAACTAGGGCAAATAGCATCCAGAAGATGATACCTTCCGTTCCTAGTAAAATCAAAGGATGAGAATTCTTTGACATTTTACACAGTATAGAACAGTCCCATCCTACCTGAACGGCCCCAAATTTCATTTCTGAGAAGTCTTCTGCACTTCAATTAAAAAAAATACTTAATATGTACTTACTACATGGAAAAATGTAGTGTCTAAAATTTTCCCCACAAAGCCTTGTGAGACTTATTGCCAGAGTGTGCTACTAATAGTAACATTTACAACAACATTAGAGGCCACTACTGCATCATCTTAGTCTACGTTACTTTGATACCTCTTCCTTGAAAATTTAGACATTTCTTTTCATCAAATGTCACAAAATATACCAGTAGGTTGCTCTCCTTACTTATGCTGTCTCTGGAAATGTCCACGCTAGTGTGTTTTCACATTATAGTCTACTTACTCATGAAAATTCTCAAGGCTATGAGTGGCAAAGGAGTAAATACTGTTTCTTCCTGGGAGGTTCAAGGAAACAAAACAAAACAAAACTCTTTCTCCAGGGAATGAGCTAGCAGGTAATGCCATGTTCAGTAGATCAGATAGATATTATAGAATCATAAGAAATAAATTGAAAGAGACCACAAATCTAATCTGATCAAAGTCACACCTGAAGAAGAATCTCCTCTCTCCCTACTTCTACATACACACAGGCATATATACATACAAATTTAGGAATTAGAGTGTTTAATGGAATAAATTATAAATATGTTTCAGATTCTGCCACTTCTTGTTTTTCTTATCTTGTATAATTCTCTTAACCTCACAGGGCCCTGTTTTCTTCACTGGTGAATTGAGGGGATTCAACTGCATGATCTTGGTCTTTACCAGCTTAAAATTTATTTTTTTTCATTTATTTATTCATTCATTTATCCATTTATCTATCTCCCTATTCATTCATTCATCTGTCTCTCTCTCTTTGTCTCTATCTCTCTGTCCTCTAAGATTTATTTATTATGTTTTTAAAGTGCCATTTCTCCCCAGAGCCTACCATTGTATCAGGATTTTAGGGACTGCTGATTTTCTGCTTGAGACCCCATCCTCTGAGGATACTGAGAAATATAGTGGATGGGTCCTGGAGCTTTCATGAAGGGAGATGATTTTCCCATTGGCTGGAACACGTATGGTCCAAAACCTTGTAGAGGAGTGTAGTGTTCATGCAATATTTACTCCATACATGATCACGATCAAGAGCATGACTCTAAATATCTCACTATATTCGATTGCAAAATATATCAAACTCTCCAGGTAGAGGACAGAACTGAAGCACTTATTTAGACACCAGAAAACTAAATCCCCAAACCAGTAAGCTGATTCCATCCTAGTACCAAATATATTAAGAAGCTATAATTGTACTGACAGCCACAGCATCCTTTAGCCTTCCCCAAAACCAATACAAGATCAATATTTACTCACAAACCTCTATATCTCCTGGCCTGAGAACTTCTCTTCCCCCCATCTCTCTGCCTCTGGCTACCAGCTTCCTGTGGGCTATGCCTTCCATCAGCAAACTCCTCCCACCACAGGCTCCATTTAATTACTTTCAGCCTATCAGGGGGCAGAGTTAATCTTAACAGGAGAGAAGTTTCCTGTGGGTTCTGCTCCATCCATTAGCAAATTCCCTCCATTGGATGCTCCATGTGATTACATTAAGCCTATTAGGGGGCAGAGTTTACTTTTAAAGCAGAGGAGGTCTTCAAATTTCCCTAGTTTTATTAAGGGGCAAGGAAGATCTTCAAATTCCCAATCCCATTACAGGGAGGAGGTACAATACCACTAGGAGGGGGCAGGGCAATATTAACTATTGCTGAAGGTCTACTGCGAGGGAGATTAAAATAATTGGCAGAGGATTCTTCTTCAGCTGCTAGAGGAGGAGGAAGAGTTCCAGGAAGTCCTGGTACAGATTCCAGCTTAATTCCAGAGTCTGTGATTCTTTCTTTTTACTTTTTTCTTTCCTCTGGCTTCCTGAGATCTTCCCCATTTCACATTAAGCCTGTACCCATTCACAATCAATTGTTGAAGGACTTCTTTGCAGCCATCTCTGCAGCTTGCCTTATAACAAACTGGATGAAAGCACATTGCTGCCTGTGTCCAACTGTAATCATTTGGATCTCACCAAACTGGTAAAAGTGATTTCTCACTAATTGCATCTTCCAAGCCACCAATATAGAAAGTGGTAATGGTCTTATCATGTGGAGGGTCCAGGTGAGGCATTGTTGAAGCCCATTTTAGCAACTTAATTTACCATAGGATCATTAATACTGTAGTATTGATCTTTGATGTTCTGATCAGCAAGAGGATCATAAAGGTGTGTAGGCCTCTTATGTCTGTATGGACACTCCTCTCCTCTTTTACATTCTCCTTTCACCAAGAAGGAACAAATGTGAGTATTATCCTAGTTGTAGTAAGGGGTCATCTGAGCCAGTTTGAGCAGCATGTCATTTATAGTTGCAACCTTCTCAAGAACACCAATTGGCCAAGTTCCATCAAAGTTAAAAATCTCTTGCTCAGCATTCTGAGTGTAGTATTCTTTCTTCACATGAGACTTAGGCATGGCATCCTTAAAGGACAGTCCTACATCAATGGACCTGAATTAGTAAGCCACATTCTAGGTCCAAAAGGCAGGTCTGCCATTTTTTAACTTATTTCAGGTTTGGCACACTTCAGTCATTTTAAAATGCATACAAACACCAGGGCACCATCAGAACACAGTGAATGGCCTGGCACACATTTTGCATTCCTTTCCAAAATTTTTTTTTTAAATTAAATTAGTTTGTTTATTTACTTTTAGATTACAATATTCAGTTCCACAGTCTCGAGTTTCAAATTTTCTCCCCTTCCCTCTCCTCCCCTCCCCTGCCCCATCATGGTGGCATGTACTCGAATATAGGATCTACAAATATCTTCACATTAATGATTAGTCAGGTTATAAAGAAGGATTATAATTGATGGAATGATCAGTGGGAAAGAGGTAACAAAACAAAAAAGAAAAAGAAATACAGAAAGAAGTTTGTTTCAATCCCCACTCAGTCTCCACATCTCTTTCTCTGGATGTGGATGTCTCTTTAGATCATGAGTCTTTTGGAGTTGTTTTATAATCTTATATTGATGAGATGAGCCCAGTCTATAGAAGGTAATCTGTGATTGTATACAGATTTCTCCTGGCTCTGCTCTTCTTGCTCAGCATCAGTTTATATAAGTCTCTCCAAGTTATTATGAAATCTGTCTGCTCATGATTTCTTACAACACAGTAGTATTCCAATACATTCATATACCACATATACATTTATATACCACAACTTGTTCAGCCATTCCCAAAATGATGACTGTCCCCTTGATTTTCAATTCTTTGCAACCACAAAAAAGGACTGCTATAAATATTTTTGTACATGCGGGTCTTCCTCCCACTTCTCTGATCCCTTTGAGATATAGATAATGAAGGGGTATTGCTGGGTCAAAGGGTATGCACTTATTTATAGCCCTTGGACATAGCTCCAGATTGCTCTCCAGAATGGCTGGATCAGTTCACAATTCCACCAACAATTAATTAATGTTGCAATTTTTCCGCATCCTCTCCAGCATTTATCATTTTCCTGTTTGTCTTCTTAGCCAATCTGACTGGTGAGATGTGGTACCTCAGAGTTCTTTTGATTTGCATTTCTCTAATAACTAGTGATTTACAACATTGTTTCATATGCTTATAGATATCTTTAATTTCATCTTCTGAGAACTACCTGTTCATATCCTTTGACCATTTATCAATTGGAGAGTGCCTTGTATTCTTATAGATTTGACTCAATTGTTTGTATATTTTAGAAATGAGGCCTTTATCAGAGACATTTGTTGTAAAAGTTCTTTCCCAATTTTCTACTTCCCTCTTAATCTTGGTAACACTGACTTTATTTGTACAGAAGCTTTTCAATTTACTGTACTCAAAGTTATCTATTTTGCATTTTATAATGCTTTCTAACTCTTCTTTCATCATGAAGTCTTTCCTCTCCATAAATCTGACAGGTAAACGATCCCTTGTTCTCCTAGATCGCTTACAGTATCAGCCTTTATACCTAGATCATGCACTCATTTCAACTTTATTTTGGTGTATGATGTTAGATATTGTTCTAGCCCAATTTCTGCCATATTATGTTCCATTTTTCCCAGCAATTTTCTCAAATAGTGCTTTCTTATCTGAAAAAAACTGGGGTCTTTGGGTTTATCAAACAGTATATTACTATATTCATTGGCTGCTGGCTCTCTTGTACCCAATTGATTCCATTGGTCCACTACTCTATACTGCTCCTTTATAACACAGATTAAAATGTGGTATGGCTGGGCCACCTTCCCTATCATTTCTTTTCTTTAATTGCCTTGATATTCTGAACCTTTTTTCTTCCAAATGAATTTTGCTACTATTTTTTCTAGCTTTATAAAGGAATTTTTTTGGTAGATTGATTGGTATGGCACTAAATATGTAATTTAATTTAGGTAAATTTTTAATTTTTATTATACTAGCTTGACCCAAACATGAGCAATTGATGTTTTACCAATTAATTAGATCTAACTTTATTTGAATGAAAAGTGTTTTGTAATTGTGTTCATATATGTCCTGGGTTTGTTTTGGCATGTAGATTCTGAAATATCTTATAATGTCTACAATAACTTTAAATGGGATTTCTCTTTCTATCTCTTGCTGTTGTATTTCATTAGAGATATAGAGGAATGTCGAGGACTTATGTGGGTTTATTTAATATCCTGCAAGTTGCCAAATTTGTTTATTATCTCAAGTAGTTTTTTACTTGATTCTCTAGCTTTCTCTAAGTATATCATCATATCATTTGGAAAGAGTGATAGCTTAGTCTCTTCTTTGCCTAATTTGATTCCTTCAATTTCTTTTTCTTCTTTTATTCCTACTGCTAAAATTTCTAGTACCAAATTAAATAAGAGGAGTGATAGTGGATATCCTTGTTTCACCCCTGATCTTATTGAAAATACTTCTAGCATTTCACCATTCCATATAATACTTGCTGATGGTTTTATATAGATGCCATTTAGTAATTTAAGGAAGACTATTCCTATACTTTCTAGTGTTTTTAAAAGGAATGGATGTTGTATTTTTTAATAAGCCTTTTCTGCATTTATTGAGATTATCATATGGTTTCTGTTAGTTTTATTTTTGATGTAATCAATTACACTGATAGTTTTGTAATACTGAAACATCCTTGCATTCCTGGTATAAATCCTACCTGATCAAAGTGTGTTATTCTCCTGATAAGTTACTGTAGTCTATTTGATATTTTATTTAAAATTTTTGCATGTGTATTCACGAGGGAAGTTGTTTTATAATTTTCTTTCTTCATTTTCTCTCTTCATGATGTAGGTATTAGCACCAAATTTGCATCAGAAAAACAATTTGGTAGGAATACTTCTTCTCCAGTTTGTTCTCCACTTTCCCAAATAATTTGTAAAGTATTGGAATCAATTGTATTTTAAATGTTCGACAGACTTCTCTAGTAAATATATCTGGCCCTGCAAATTTTTTCCTAGGGAGTTAATTGATGAATTATTCAATTGCTTTTTCTGACATGGGATTATTTATGTAGTTTACTTCCTCTTTAGTTAATCTGGGCAACTTATATTTTTTTGTAAATATTCATCCATTTCACTGATTGTCAAATTGATGTGCATACATTTGGGCAAAATAATTCCAAATTATTATTTTAATTTCCTCTTGATTCGAGGGATATTCACCATTTTCATTTTTTTTTTTGAGCAATTTGGGTTAAGTAACTTGCTCAAGGTTACACTGTTGGGGGACTGGCTATGCAGTTCCGTGATACAGGACATGAGACTCAGAGCAATCTGTGAACAGTGGAAGAACAGCACACCTCAGAGATAATAAATCGCCCTGAGTCATGTACCAGTCATGGTGTTCTGCATACCAGATGTTCCATGCAATAAGCTCTGTTCTTACACGGATGAACTCCAGACCTCCCCATACTGTGACCCTTGTTTGCCATGTAGGATTGCACAAGTTTGCCATGTAGGCTCGTACAAACAAGCCTGCTGGAAGGGATAAAAGGAAGGGGATGGGAGAGGCAGGGGAGGAAGATGAAAGATGTAAACAAGAGAGCGCCGTAATAAAGGTTGTAGATTTTTCTCCATCTCTGCTGGCTCCTGACTGTTATGTAGAATGTGGCTGCCCATGTCCTGATGTGCACAGAAGTGCCAGGAGAGGTAAGGCCTGGCTGCCCATGGATTTAGAATCCGACATTACACGGCCAGTTATTTTTGTGTGGGTGCTGAGTATGTGAGGCCGGAACTGATCCCAGGTCTCCCCATGCTGGGTCTACTCTCTTACTTACTGCACCATCTGGCCACCCCAACCATTTTCATTTTTGATACTTTTAATTTGGTTTCTTCTCTTTTTTTTTTTTAAAATATTGACTAAAGTTCCATCAATTTTCTGTTTTTTTTTTCATAAAATCAGCTTATAGTTTTATTTATTAATTCAATAGTTTTCTTATTCTCTCCTTTGCTTTTCTTTATTTATAATTTATTATTTAATTGGGTATCTTCAATTTCTGCTTTTTTCAGTTTCATGCCTAATTAATTGAACTCCATTTTCTCTATTTCCTTCATGTATGCATTCAACAATATAAAACTTCCCCCAAGATCTTCTTTTGGTGCCTTCCACCAGTTTTGGTATGTTGTCTCATTATTGTCATTCTCTTGAGTGAAGTTACTGATTGTTTCTATAATTTCTTATTTGACTCACTCATTCTTTAGGATTAAGTTATTTAGTTTCCAATTAGTTTTTAGTCTATCATTTCATGGCCCTTTATTGCATATAATTTTTATTTCATCATGATTTGAGAATGATGAATTTAATATTTCTGCCTTTCTGCACTGAATTGTGAGGGTTTTATGCCTTGGTTCATGGTCAAAATTTGTGTATTTGCCAAGTATCACTGAGAAGAAGGTATACTCCTTTTTATCTCCATTCAATTCATATCTACCCTCTCTAAAATTCTATTCACCTTCTTTACTTCTTTCGTGTTTATTTTGAGGTCAGATTTATCAAGTTCAGAGAGCAGGAGGATATGCCCCACTAGTATAGTTTTGGTATATATTTCTTCTCTAATATCCTTAACTTCTCGTCTAGAAATTTGGATGCTGTACAGCTTGGTGCATATACATAATATTCAATAATGATCTTCATTCTTGATGGTGCTTTTTAGTAGGATATAGTTTCCTTCTTTATCTCTTTTAATTAGGTCTATTTTGCTTTTGCTTTATCTGAGATAAGGATTTCTACACCTGCTTTTTTAACTTTAACTGAAGCATAATATATTCTACTCCAGCCTTTTGCCTTTAACCTTGGGATATCCCCTTCTTTCAAATGTGTTTCTTCTAGATAGCATATTGTAGGCTTATGGTTTTTAAACCATTTTGCTCTTCACTTCCTTTTTATTGGAGAGTTCATCCTATTCACATTCAAGAAACAGTTCTGATTTCTTTTCACAGAACAAGATCTGTGTCTTTCCCTCCATCCTATTCCTTCCCCTGTTAATGTTTTTATTTCTTCTTTCTCCCTTCATCTCCTTAAGTTTCCCTTTTGACCACTCCCTCCATTAGTATTCCCTCCCTACACAGATCCCTCACTTTATGTACCCTTCCCCCTTACTACTATTTCCCTCCCTTCTAACCACTTCCCTTTTTCTCCCCCTTACCCCTCCTCTTTCCTGTAGGGCGCAAAAGATTTTCATACTTAACAGAATATGTTATTCTCTCTTTGAACACAAACCAATAACAATAATTTCATATAGTACTCCTCTCCGTACCTCCTTTCCCTCTACTATAATCAGTTTTTGCATCTTTTCACATTAGAATCCTAAAATTAGCTGATTATGTTGATCCCTTCTTGAACCAAAACCAATGAGTATAAATGTCATATTATGTTCATCTCCCTCCCTTCTTTCCTTCTATGATAGTATGTCTTGATTCCTCTTCATGTGGCATAATTTATCCTTTTCTGCCACTTCCTTTCCTTTTGTCCCATTACATTCACTTTGTAATCCTTAATAAGTTTTTCTTTCATCATATTAGTTCATTTATACCCATACCCTCTATCTATTCATATCCCTTTTAATTGTCACAATAATTATATAAATATTAATATTGACAGGTATCAGATTCCCATATAGGGATGTAGACATTTTGCTCTTATTGAATCACAAGTTTTTTGTTTGTGTGTGAACATATGCATGTGCATGTGTGTGTGTGTGCATGTGTTTTATTTGTTTTCCTTTTTATGTCTCTGTTGATTCTTGTAATTGGAGATCAATTTTTTCATTGAGCTCTGGCTTTTACATTAGGAAAGTCAGGAAGTCCCCTTTTTCATTCAACAACTATCTCCTTTCCTGGAAAATTATGGAGAGTTTTGATGGGTAGTTGATCCTTGGTTGCAGTCCAAGCCCTTTTGCATTGTGAAATATCAAATTCCAATCCCTTTGATCTTTTAATGTAGAAGCTCCTAGGTCCTGTGTAATCCTGACTGTACTTCTATAATATTTTTGTTTCTTTCAATCTGCTTGCAATATTTCTCCTTGACCTTATAATTCTTGAATTTGGCTACTATATTTCTTGGAGTTTTCAAGTTGGAATCTCTTTCAGAAGGAGTCTGGTGAATTCTTTTGATAACTACTTTACCCTCTGATTCTAGGACTTCAGGACAATTTTCTTTGACAGTTTATTGAAGTGTGGTCTTCAGGCTGTTTTTTTTTTTATTATGGCTTTCCAATAGACCAATAATTTTTAGGTTATTTCTTCTGGATCTGTTCTTCATGTCATTTTTTTTTGTTTGAATGAGATATTTTACACTTCTAATTTTTCAATCTTTATGTTTTGTTAGACTGATTATTGATGCATCATAGAAACATTAGCTTCAATTTGACTGACCTATTTTTTAGTGAATTATTTTCCTTGGTTAGTTTTTGAAGCTCCTTTTCATATGTTCTCATTTAATTTTTTTGGGGGGGTATATTCTCCAGTTAGATTTTGAACCTCCTGTCCCAGTTCACAAATTTTACTTTTTAAGGATTTGTTTTCTTCAGGAAAATTTTTTTTTTCCACTTTGGTCAATTTATCTTCTATCTCTAGTTAGGCTTTTAAAATATTTCTTGAGCTCTTCAAAAATCCTTTTTGGGCTTGATACCAGTTCATATTTCCTTCTGTAGTCTCAGGTGTGAGTATAGAATCAATGTTGTCCTCTAAATTTGGCTGTTCTTGCTCACTATAATAGGATTGGTTGATTCTTCCTTTTGATTTCCCAGCTTCCTTCTTGCCCATTGTGATTGCCTATTTCCTGACTTTTGAAGTGGATTTCTGCTTTTGGGGTACAGATGACTCTGATCCACACTTCTCAAGGTGGGGGCTAGGGTCCTACTTCTTTACATTTTGTGCTGTAGCTTCTGGGTGTCTAAAATATGATCAAGGCCAGGACTCTCAGTGTTTCCCCTGGGTTACCCTGAGGCTCACAGAGTAAGGTGTGGGGAAGGGGAATTCTGGTCATTTCAGGTTTCTACCTCTGTGCTTCTGGGATACAGCTCTGGCAGGCCCAGAAGCTGGAGACCTTCCATGCTGGTATTTGTAGATTGCCTTGATTCTGTTAAGGCACACCTGGGCTTCTAGTGTTAAAACTTCCTGGCTCCACCACCCTGAGCCAACAGATCTTCCTCTAGTTAGCTGAGGTGGGGCTTATGGGGACTCTTCTTGTCCTTCACTTCAGGCTCAGCACAGCTTCAGTCACATACTTCCTCTAATCCTCCCAAGCCTGCAGATGTTTCCTTTATTTCACGATTTTACCCTGGGTGGAGCATTAGTCTCTGGGTTTTCAGGGTCAGGGAGGTTTTTTAGAGCAGCTAAGGTTTACTCTGCCTTCTTGGTTCCCAGGAGTTCAGGTAGGTGATTTTTAAACATGCAGGCTGTGGGTTAATAGCCCCAGGAGAAGCTGCTACCTTGGGCCCTGTGCTTTCTCTTACCCAACTCCAACAATACTTTGCCCTTTGGTGAGACGTCTTCGAATTGCCTTTGAGGTGGCTGAATTCACTGGCTGGAGCTTGCTTTCACTCTGCTGTGCTTCACTCTCGGGTCTGTGTTGGTATTGGTCCCACATGCTCAGTATTCCCCCTGACCAGTCCTACATGGACACTTTCCTGGACTGGGAATCTCTGCTTCACTCTGTCTCTGTCTCACTCTGTCACTCTAAAATCTGTTCAGATTCACTTTTTAGAGGTGCCTGATGGAATTCACTAAGGAGCTCAGAAAAGTTCTTGCTTATGTTCCATAATCTTGGATTGCCCCCCCCCCTACTCCCTGCCCCCTGGCCTCTGAACTTTTACTATTGATGTCGCTAGATGCAGTGTGATCTTGACTTAGTTCCACAGTAGTTGAATTGTTTATTTCTGGCTGCTTGCACTTTTTTCTCCTTGACCTGATAATTTTGGAATTTGGCTACAGTATTGCTTGGAGTTTTCAATTTGGGATCTTTTTCAGGAGGTGATTGGTAGATTCTTTCAATACTTATTTCACCTCTGGTTCTAGGACCTCAGGACAGTTTTTCTTGATGATTTCTTGGAAGATATTATCCAGGCTCTTTTTTTCATCACGGTTTTCTGGTACACAAATTATTCTTTGATTCTCCTGGATCTGTTTTCAAGTCAGATTTTTTCTTTTCCTAGTGACATATTTTTCATTTTCTTCTATTATTTTTTTCTTTTTCTTTTTGTTTTGCTTTTTGAAGAGTAATTGGGGTTAAGTTACTTGCCCAAGGTCACACAGCTACTAATTGTTAACTTGAATTCAATCCTACTGATTCCAGGGCTGGTGCTCTATTCACTGCACCATCTAGCCACCCCTCTTCTATTTTTTCATTCTTTAGATTTCTTTTGATTGATTCTTGACATTCATAGAGTCATCAGTTTCAATTTGTCTAATTCTAATTTTTAGCAAATTGTTTTCCTCAGTAAGTTTTTGAACCTCTTTTCCCATTTGTTTGGTTTTTACTTTTAAAGAGTTATTTTCTCCAGTTAGATTTTGAACCTTATTTCCCATCTGATAAATTTTACTATATAAGGAGTTGTTTTCTTCATTGATATTTTTTTCAATTTTTCCAAATATATTTTTAAATAATGTGTTAATTTATTTTCCACCTCTCTAATTTGACTTTTTAAATCCTTTTTGAGCTCTTCCAAGAATGCTTTCTGTCATTGAGACCAGCTCATATTCCATTTTGAGACTTCAGATGTGGATATAGTGTCAAATTTGACCTCTTTGGAATGTGAACCTTGCTCTGCCCTTTAACCATAATAGGATTCTAAAGTCTTTGTTTTTCCAATTTACTTTTTGCCAATTGTGATTGCCTATTTCCTGGTTTTTAAAGTGGATCCCTGCTTCTGGGGTACAAAGGGCTCATACCCACTCTTCTAATGTTGCTAGTTAGGGGCATGGCTATTAGTTTTTTGTGCTGTGGCCTCTGAGTTCCTAGAGTGGGGGAAAGGTCATGACTTTCAGTGTTTTTCTGGGATTACAATGAAGCTAATAGTGTGAGGTGTGTGAGAGGGGTGGTTGGTAAATTCAGGATTCTGCCTTCATGCCCCTCAGCTATAGCTCAGGAAACCTCAGGTGCTGGTGTCCAGGGTTGTCCTGTGTCTGTTGATTCTCCTGGTTGTGCCAAGGCAAACCTGGGGTTCTGGTGTTAGCGCTTGCTTAGTATGTCCCACTGGCTGGCTGGGATAGGGCTTGTTGGGATGGCTCCTATCCTGCATATTAACCTCAGCACAACCACAGTCACACACTTCCTCCAGGTTCCCAAAACCTGCTGCTGGTTCCAATATTTCAGGATTTTACACAGGGGCAATATTCTCTGGGTTTTTTATGGTCAGAGAGGGAGATGAGAGCAGCTATAGTTTACTCTGCCATCTTGGTTCACAGAAGCTCAGGTAGGTGATTTTTAAAAATCCATACTTATCACTGATAGCCCCAGGAGTAGGTGCTGCTGTGGCCATCAGCCTTGTACCTGTCTTTTACTGAGCTCCTACAGATCCAAGTCCTGTGGTGAGAAGTTTGGGAATCACCCCTGTGATGGCCAAGTCAATTCAGCTGGGATTCCTCCTGGCTTTGCTATGGTCTGGGCTGTGCTGGTGTAACCCACAGACTCTGTGTTCTGTGCTCCCCCTGCATGGTGCAAGAAATCTACCCTTCCTCACTTTCCTGGGCTAGAACTCTGCCACACTCAGTCTCCCAATAGATTCTGACACTCTAAAAACTATTCAGCTTCACTGTTTAGAGATTACTGAAGGAATTCAGGGGTGATTTCAGATAAATTCTCACTTTTACCCCATCATCTTGGCTTTGCCCCCTCTACATAGCTTCTGTCCTTGGCTCCCAATGTAGACACAGACATCAACTGATCCAACAGCATCACTAGATCATCACTAGGAAACCAATGGGAAAATGGGAAGTTCAGGAATGTTCAGGAGACCATGCTCCAGGCAAAGTAGATTAGGGGTGGAAGTCATGATGTCTTCTTGACAAAGTATTATTTTTTTCCTGGGTACCTGTTTTCCTATAAACACATCTGGATGGTTGTAATGGGAATACAAATTTGGAAGATCTTCCTTGCCCCTAGGCTAAAGTGCACCTGAAGCCTGGGGTGGGAGGCTTGTTTTTCAGTAGATACTTTTTGATTGGCCAGTGGGTCAATAAGGTTGTTACATTCTCTGAGCCAGGAGAAGGCTATATAAGCCCTGATGTGAGGCTTTGTTTTGGGGGCTCACTTTGAGAAATGTTCTGTGATTTGATCTATATTCTGGGAAGCCGTTGTCCAGCCCCCCCCCCCCACTTTGAAAAACCCAGATGTTGATTTGGTATGGATATAATGGTTGGACAGTTTGGAAAGCTGTCTACTTGATCTGTTAATGTCTTGATAATTCTGTCTGTATATTTTGAAGTTTGGAGTGCTGACCTTTTTCCCCTGAACAAGGTAAATGATATATGTCTGGCTGATTAAAGTAAGCTTGTTAACCCATTTTGAGTTGCTTTCCTTTAACAAAGCAGATCCAAAAACCTGTGCTAGCAGCTACCCTTGGAATGCTGGGGTGCTTGCTGTTACAATGGTAAAGCTCATCAAAGATTTATATCCCTGGTCTTTTGACTTTAGAAAGAGGATAATGATGAAATCCCAATATAAATGCCTAGTAACTGAAAATTACAGAATGGAGTGTGGCTAGCAAGACTATTTTTTCATGATGGGAGACTTATGTGTCATTGTGTTCCCTCCATGGAAATGTCAGCATTAACAGACAGCCCTTAGATAAGAAACAGATGGAGATGTCCATAAAGCTAGCAGAAACTATGGCTCTGGAGAAGCAAGAGACAGAGACATGATGCTCACACTCAAGAATATTCCCTTCACTGAAATGATGAGTTATTTTGATTGTAGAGATCTGTATGATGGACTTTGATTCTGATGAAAGTAAGAGAAATATTCTGACTGGTGCAATTGTGTAACCAATCTATTTGTGTAGAATGATAAAGATCTTTAAAGAAGGACCATAGCACAGAGAGTCTATGTTCACTGTTTATGCACTTAATATTTTATTTTCCTTTTCTTTTTGTTTTTTGGTAATATTACTTAAATATATATCCAATGTCTTAATAGCCTAAGTGGTTTCATGTATCTGAGGAGCGTTTCACTTTAGAGTGGAGAATTAGAGTATAGTCAGATATTGATGTTCTCAAGGGAAAACACTGACTGAGGTCAAAATCAATTAAATTTCAATAATCCCTAAGGGAAACTCAGGATTAAGAGAATATGAGTTAATTACTGGAACTATCAGGGAAAATTTAGAGTTGGTAAAGAGGCCAAAGAGAGATTATTATAAAGAAAATTACAGGAAATAATATAGTCCATTTGAAGTCAGGTTTATAAGTAATTTTAGGAGCCAAGATGGCAGAGAGAAGCCTGGAAGCTGCTTGAGTTTTCCCCACTTTCCCTAGGAAACAGTGCTAAATCAATCCTCTAAAGGGATTCTGGAGCAACAGAATCTACAAAAGATTGGTATGAAAAAATTTTGCAGTTTCAGATACCTTGGAAGGACTTCAGGGAAGGTATGTCTTGTTTGGGCAGAAGGGGAGTTCAGCCAGTACAGACAGTGTCCACGTAAGTCAGTTGAGTGTAAAAATTGATCTTACTCTAACAGGAAGTAATAGGGGAAAGGGCAAACAAAGAGGAGGGAATAGATAAAATGGAGGGAAAATTGAAGGAGGTAGATTTCAGAAGCAAAACAGTGGTGAGGAAGGACAGGGTGAAATGAGGGAGAGAAGTATAAATGGGGGAAAGTAGAATGGAGGAAAATACAGAATTAGTAATCATAACTTTGGATGTAAATGGAAAGAACTCTCCCATAAAATTGAGGTGGATAGCAGAGTGAATTAAAAACCAGATCCCTGCAATATATTCTTTACAAGAAACTCATTTGAAGCAGAGAAATACATGCATGGAAAAGGTAACAGACTAGAGCATAAAATATTATATTTCAACTGAAGTTAAAAAAAAAAAGTAGGAGTAACAATACTGATCTCAGACAAAGCAAAATCCAAAATAAATCTAATTGAAAGAGATAAGGAAGAAACTATGTCTTGCTAAAAAGATGCTATAGGCAATGAAATAACATCAAAATTAAAAAAAATATGAAACAATTGGTGCAGGATAAAAATTCTTAGAGGAGAAGTTAAGTGAATTACAGAAAGAGACAGACAGGAAGAAATTATACTAATGGAGGACCTCCACCTTCCCCTGTAAGAAGTAGATAAACCTAACCACAAAATAAATGAGAAAGAAATTAAAGAGATAAATGTAATTTTGGAAAAATTAGATATGGTTGACCTCTGGAGCAAATTGAATGATTATAGAAAGGAATATTCCTTTCTCTCAGTGAAAAATGGCACCTACACAAAAACTGATTATATATTATGGCATAAAAAACTCACAATCAAAAACAGAAAGGCATAAATAATGAATGCATCCTTTTCAGGTCATGATGGAATAAAAATTATATATGAATACATTAAATGTATTAAATTGTATATTATATATTATAATATAAATTATAATATATAATATTAAATATAAAATAAAATCTAAATTATATATTATATGAATGTATTAAATTATATATGAATACATGTACTACACACATCTTTTTATACTTATAAATGTGTGTATATTCATGCATACACAATACATATATGCATGGATACACACATACTTGTATGCATCTTCCCAAATAAAAATTTAAACCTTGAGGTACCACATCATACCTGTCAGATTTGCTAAAATGATAGAAAAAATGAAAAATGCTGGAGATGTAGAAAATGAATACAATAACCTCTCACTTACAGAGTAACTGTAGTTTGAGTTGTGTGTGTGTGTGTGTGAAGTGTCATGAGTGAGCAGCAGAGAGTAGGTCAATTTCATTGTAATGCAGAGTACAGCAGAGAAAGTAACTTAAAAAAATCTAGATGAATAAGTTTGGTCCAAATTGTAAAGGGTTTTAAAAGATAAATGAAGGAATTTATGTTTTATCCTAGAGGCAATAGAAAGCCAATGTAGCTGGTTGAGTCCAATCCATGATTAAGGAAAATTAATATGATATCATAGTTTTGTAAGTATTGGAGAAGAGACAGACTTTAGGTAGGGAGACTGAAATTGAATGCTTTTTTAAATAATCAAAGTGGGAGATAATGGAAGACAACTAAGCTAATAGTTATATTAATGTTGAAAAAGGAATAAACATAGGTTTTGAACATTAAAATAACAAGTTTTGACATCTGATTGTCTATGTGGGTTGTGGCAAAGTTAGGCATCCAGGAGGAGAGTGGTCAGTTCTATAGCAATGAAGGGTATTTTCCTTTACAAAAGGAGGGCAATCCCATCATACATTTATACAACAGTCTGAAGAAGTGAGTCCATTCTATTCTCTATTCAATGAAATAAAATCACATCTATATGCTATATCTAATTATTTTGAATCCTTTAATGACAGTTAAGGGTTCTTTTTCATCTTAAAAAGAATGCAATTCTGATATTCTCAGAGGAACTTTCAGGCGAGGGACTTATCAAAAACGATTTATATAAGATATCTAGGATTAAACCTAATTATTGTTAACACAAGCCATAATTCAAGGCCAATTGTCAAATATACTCTACCAAATATTTGTCACTAAAGAATATTCAAATGTCAGAACATTTGAGTCACAGCTAAAAGAGTTGTCAAAGAAAAAAATATATATCTCTGAAAACATTAACAAAGTAGAAACATGGGTGTTCAATTATTAAAGCATTCTATTAAAAAAAATAGAAAGCTAGCAAGTTTATCATCCTAAAACAAGTACAAAAGAAGAAATATTGAAAGCTAGAGAAGAAAATGAAAATTATAAAATAAAAGATTATAGAACTAATTAAATAAGTACTATTTATTTTTAAATATTTATAATATCTGTAGGTTTATTTGCTAAGCAGATTAAAGAGTGAAGAAAGGAAATTATCAAAATACAGTGATTTACCAACAAACATAAAGAAAATAAAATGGTTATTTAAACAGCTATATTGCAGACTATATTCCAGGAAATTGATGAGTATTTACAAAAAAAAAAACATAAAATAACTACATAATAAAAGAATTTGAATACATTAGTAATGTAGATGAATTGCTAATGGGTTAGCGAACCCTTGGACAATTGGAATCAAAAGTGAATTCAACCAAATATTTAAAAAAGTTATAGTTAGCAAAGTTGTTCTTGAAACTATAGTCAAAAGGTAACCTATTTTTTTTTTCTCTAGGTGACAAATACAATTCTGTTACCCAAGCAAAGGAAGACAAAGCATATCTTTGAGATAAGACAGACCTATATCTGGTTGTTTCAAATTAATATGAATATAAAACATTAAATAAACACCTCACAAGAGACTAGAGTATCTCAACTGTAAAAATAATTCATAATAATAAAATCAGATATATTTTTGGGATTTTGGAATAAATCAATAATTGGAAAACTATTAGCATGGTAATGTATATGAATATATGTATATAAAAGACAATTTCCCTAAACCTGAAAATTTATTCCAATAGATATAGTAAAAACTTTAGAAAAAAAATCACTTCTTCATGTTAAAAATTGAAAAACACATAATTATCATAAGACTTTTTAAATACAATCTTAATATACATTGAAAACTAATAGTCATTATTATTTGCAATGGAGAAACTTTAGAAAATTGCACAATACACAAAAATTAGAGAAAAAGATTGTCCCCTTTACTAATTATTATCTGACATTACTTTATAATGGAAGCTATAAGAGTAGAAAAAAACAAATTAAAAAGTATAATCATTGTCAAAGAAAAAAACAGATAAACCATCCCAATTTGGAGAAAATGGCATAAAAGCTGTAGCACTGGAAAGTCAATAATAGTAATTGAAATTGTACAAAACACTTTAGAACAATAAAGGAATATAAATAGAAGGTTACATGGTGTTCATGGTTGGATAATGCCAGTATAGCAAAAGTGACAAGATTGCAATAATTATTTTAAAGAATTTTGATTATATAAAAATATAAGGAAGTAGATGAAACGATAATACAATTAATTAGGAAAGAGAAAATATCTAGACTACAGAGGAAAATAATGAGGAAACAGTGCTAAAGAAGTTGTCAAAACATTTCCATATTTCAAATTACATTACAAAATGGTACTCATAAAGATAATTTGGTACCAGTTAAATTACCTGAACATCTACACACCACATAGCCCCTACTTGAGGCCATCATATCTGCCACCTCCTCAGTACAACTTTTGACTTCACGCTTGGAAACATCATGGTTCCCGCTTGTATTGACCATTTTCTTTCCACTATCCATGCCTCCACAGCACTTCCAGTTCATTTCAATACCCTACTGTGACATGCATTATACTTGTATATGGTCCCTTTTTGTTTTGTTCTCCCCAGTTCTTTTTTTTTTTTTAATAATGGAGAGGAGTTTATTCTTCAGAGAAGGAAATATATTTCTATATAACATTTGTTTTACCAGCACTTAGCACAGTACCTGGCATGTAATAAGTAAATAAAGGATGCTCTAGTAATCCATATATCTACCAATCCATCTAAATTCCTGTCACTGTCTCTTTCTCTGTCTCTCTTCGCTTCCATCTTTCATTTATTTTCTTCCCAAATTCCCAATTTATATATGTTTCCATCTGTTGGCAAAAATGCTTCCCCACAAAAGTAAATAAAAAAATATACCATAATAAGCGGAAGCAATCATAAGCAATAACTCTGTGTTTGATAAATGCCAAAATATAATTGACTGGAGAAATGACTGATTGTTGACAATAACTGCTGAGAAAACTTGAAAAAAGTTTGGCAAAAATTAGAAGTTAGGCACCAATTATGTCCACTTTATACCATGAAAATCCCCCAAGGGACACTATGAAGTTAAAATAAAAATAGTCACACTGTTACATAAGGTAGGAGAAATAAGATCACTTTTTTTTTTAAATCTGTGTCTAGGCAGATAATTATTAGCTATCCCATAAGTGGAATAGATTGTGTAAAAAAAATATTCTTAGAGGACCTCAAGAAAGATTTTACAAGCCAAATTAGAGAACTAGAAGATAAATTTAAATCTACAGTGAACAAATTGGAAAAAAAAAATCTCACTGAAGAAAACAAATCCTTAAAAAGCAAAATTTTTAAACTTGTATGGGAGGTTCAAAATCTAAATGGAGAAAACACATCCCTAAAAATGAAAATGAAAAATATGGAAAAGGAGCTTCAAAAACTAAGGAAAATAGTTCTCTTAAAATTAAATTAAATTGAAGCTAAATGCTCTGATACATCAAGACTCAGTCCAACAAAACCTAAAGAATGAAAAATTAGAAGAAAGTGTAATATATCTCCCTGGAAAAACAACTGACCTGGAGAACAGATGCAGGAGAGATAACCTAAGAATTATTGGTCTACTGGAAAACCATGATGAAAAAAGCATCCTGGACAACATCCTCAAAATGATTGTAAAAGAAAACTGTCCTAAGGTCCTAGAATCAGAAGGTAAAATAGTTATCAAAAGAATTCAACAGACTGCTCCTGAAACAGATAACTAATTGAAAATTCCAAGAAATATAATTGCCAGATTCCATAATTACAAGGTCAAGGGGAAAGTACTACAAGCAGCCAGAAACAAACAATTAAAATATTGTGGAACTACAGTCAGGATTACAGAGGATCTAGGAACTTCCACATTAAAAGATCAGAGGTATTTGGAATTTGACATTTTGTAAGGCAAAAAAGCTAGGACTGCAACCAAGGATCAACTACCCCACAAACTAAACATAATCTTTTAGGCAAGGAGATGGTCATTTAATGAAATAAGGGATTTCCAGACTTTCCTGATGAAAAAGCCAGAGCTCAATGGAAAATTTTATATCTAGTTACAAGACTCAAGACAAACATAAAAAGGTAAATGAGGAAAACACACACACATACACATGCACACACATACACACACATTTAACTTGGGATCTAATAAGAGAAAACTGTTTTCATCCCAATATGAGAAGCACATACCTGCCAATATTGAAATTTATATAATTATCTTAATAGAATTATCACAACATTTTAAAAGGATATATATAGATAGAGGGTGTGGGTATAAATGAAATAACCTGATGTTAAAAAAAACTTATTAAGGGGTATGACAGTTTTATAATAGGAGAAAAGGAAAGGATGATGTAGAAAAAAAAAAAAGATAAACTATGCCACTCAAAGAGGCATATAAATATACCATAGTAGAGTGGAAGGAGGGATGGAGCTGAACATCATATGAATTTTACTCTCATACATTCAAATTCAAAGAGGGATCAACATAATCAGTTAAGTTTAGAATTCTAATATGAAAAGACACAAAAACGCATAATAATGGAAAGAAGGGAGGGAGAAGAACACTGTATGACATTTACTCTCATTGGTTTGGTTTAAAGGAGGGAATAACATAATCCATTAAGTAAAAAAAAATCCATTGTGCCTATGTAGGAGGCATAAGGGAGATGTAAAAAGGGAGGGTGGTTAGAATGGAGGGAAATAGTAGCAAGAGGAAAGGGTAGGTAAATGGGGTCATAGGGAAGGAATACTGAGGGAGGCAGAGGCCAAAAGGAAAACTCTTAAGAAGGTGAAGGGAGAAGGAAAAAATAAAAACATAAACAATGAATAGGATGGAGGAAAAGACACAGATAGTAATCATAATTGTGGATATGAATGGGATGAACTCTCCCATAAAACAGAGGTGGATAGCAGAATGGCTTAAAAACCATAATCCTAAAACATGCTGTTTACAAGAAACACATCTGAAACAGGGGGACACACACATGGTAAAGATAAAAGGCTGCAGCAATTTATATATCATGCCTCAGCTAAAGTAAAAAAAAAAAAAAGCAGGGGTAGCAATCCTTATATCAGAGAGAGCAAAAGCAAAACTAGATCTAATTAAAAGAGATAAGGAAGGAAACTCTATCTTGCTAAAAGGTACCACTGAGCATGAAGCAATATCATTACTGAATATTACATATATGCACCAAGCAGTATACCATCCAAATTCCTAGAGGAGAAGTTAAGAGAAAGAAATAGAAATCAAAAGTATACTAGTGGGGTGGCCAGATAGCACAGTGAGTAGGAGCGCCGGCCCCAGAATCGGGAGACCTTGGATCAGTTCTGGACTCAGATACTCGGCACCCACACAAAAATAACTGGCTGTGTAACCTTGAACAAGTTACTAAAACCTGATTGTTTAAAAAAAATATACTAGTGGGGGACATCAATCTTCCCCTTTATGAACTTTATAAATCTAACCTCAAAATAAACAAGAAATAAGTCAAGTGGGTGAATAGAGTTTTAGAGGGTGTAGATATGATAGAACTATGGAGAAAATTGGATGGAGATAAAAAGGAATACACCTTCATCTCAGTGGTACTTGGCACATACAAAAAAAATTGACCATATTCTTGGGCATAAAAACCACACAATTCAGTGCAGAAAGGCAGAAATATTAAATGTATCACTCTCAGATCATGGCAGAATAAAATTTATATGTAATAAAGGGCCATGGAATGATAGACTAAAAACTAATTGGAAGCTAAATAACTTAATCTTAAAGAATGAGTGGGTCAAACAAGAAATTATAGAAACAATCAGTAACTTCATTAAAGAGAATGACAAAAATGAGAAAACCTGTGGGAAGCAGCAAAGGTAGTTCTTAGGGGAAGTTTTATATCGCTGAATGTACACATGAGTAAATTAGAAAAATGGAAGTCAATGAATTAGGCATGCAATTAAAAATGCTAGAAAAAGTAAAAAAATGAAAATCCCCAATCAAATACTAAATTAGAAATAATGAAAACCAAAGTAAAGATTAATAAAATTGAAATTAAAAAAAAACTGTTGAATTAATAAATAAAATTAAGAGCTGGTTTTATAAAAAAACAATAAAATCGATAGATCTTTAGTAAATATGACAAAAAGGAAAGAAAAAAAAACAAATTCTAAGTATCAAAAATTAAATGGGTGAATCTACATCCAATAAAGAGGAAATTAAAACAATAATTTGGAATTATTTTGCCCAATTGTACGCTTATACATTTGACAATGTTAGTGAAAGGGATCAATATTTACAAAAATATAAATTGCCCAGCTTAACTGAAGAGGAAGTAAATTGCTTAAATAACCTAATCTCCAAAAAAAGAAATTGAAAAAGCCATGAACTACCTAGGAAAAAATCTGCAGGGCCAGATGGATTTACTAGCAAATTCTACCAAACATTTAAAGAACAATTGATTCCAATACTTTACTAACTTTTTGGGAAAACTAGAGAAGAAGGACACCTACCAAATAATTTTTATGACACAAACATGGTACTGATAGCTAAATCAGGAAGAGACAAACAGAGAAAGAAAATATTGACCAATTTTCCTCGTGAATATGGATACAAAAATTTTACATAAACTATTAACAAAAAGCCTACAGCAACTTATCACAAGAATAATATTCTTTGATCAGATTTAGGGTTTTATAGTTCTTCTATTTATTTCTTCCTCTAATTTAGGATTTATTCCAGGAATGCAAGGATGGTTCAATTTTAGGAAAACCATCAGTATAATTGATCATATCAATATTCCAACTAGCAGAAACTGTATGATCATTTCAATAGATGCAAAAAAGGCTTTTGACAAAACACAACTTCTATTCCTATTAAAAACACTAGAAAGAATAGGAAATAAATGGAGTTTTCCTTAAAATAATAGGTAGCATCTATTTAAAGCCATCAGAAATTATTATATGTAATGGGGATAAAATAGAAGCATTTCCAATAAGATCAGGAGTGAAACAAGGATGTCCACTATCTCCCCTCTTATTCAAACTGATACTAGAAATGTTAGCAGTAGCAATTACAGAAGAAAAAGTAATTGAAGGAATCTAATTAGATAAAGAAGAGATTAATATATCACTCTTTGCAAATGATATGATGATATACTTAGAGCATCCTAGATAATCAAGTAAAAAACTACTTGAGAAAATAAATTTGGCAAAGTTGCAGGACATAAAATATACCTACATAATTCCTAGCATTTCTATACATTTCTAACAAAATACAAGAGCAAGAGATAGAAGAGAAATCCCATTTAAGGTTACTGTAGTCATTATAATATATTTAGGAATCTATCTTCCAAAACAAACCCAGAACCTATATGAACACTTTTGAACAACTACAAAACACTTTTCATACAAATAAATAAGATCTAACTAATTGGAAAAATATCAACTGTTCATGGCTAGAACAACCTAATATAATAAAATGACAGTTTCATCCAAATTAATTTACATATTTAGTGCCATACCAATCAGTTTACAAAAAAATCTTACTTTATAGAGCTAGAAAACATAGTAACCAAATTCATTTTGAAGAAAAATAGTCCATAATATTAAAGGAATTAATGAAAAGAAATGCTAAGGAAGGTGCCCTAGCCATACCAGATTTTAATCAGTATTATAAAACTGCAGTCATCAAAACTACGTGGTACTGGCTGAGGAATAGATTGGTGGATCAATGACAATGATTGGGTACGAGAGACTCAGCCATCAACGACTACAGTAATCTATTCCTCAATAAACCCAAAGACCCCAGGTTTTGGGATAAGAACTCACTATTTGACAAAAATTCCTGAGAACACTGGAATATAGTATTGCAGAAACTGGGCATAGACCAATATCTATCACCATATACCAAAATCAAGTCTAAATGGTTGCACAATCTAGGTATAAAGGTTGATACTTGAAGCAATCTCAGAAAGCAAGTAATCATTTACCTGTCAGATTTATGGAGAAGGGAAGACTTTATGACCAAGCAAGAGTTAGAAAGCATTATACAATGCCAAATGGATAATTTTGATTACATTAAATTGAAAAGTTTCTGTACAATCAAAGCCAATGTTACCAAGATTAAAAGGGAAGTGGGAAATTTGAAAGACTTTTTATAACCAGTGTCTCTGATAAAGGCCTCGTTTCTAAAATACAGAGAATTGAGTCTAATCTATATGAAAAAAAATAATTCTCCAATTGATAAATGGTCAAAGGATATGAACAGGCGATTTTCAGAGGAAGAATTTAAAGATATATATAAGCATATGAAAAAATGCTCTAAATCACTATTGATTAGAGAAATGCAAATCAAAACAATTCTGAGGTATCACATATCACCGGTCAGATTGACTAAGATGACAAAATAGGAAAAAAAGAGAAATGTTGAAGAGGATGTGGACAGATTGGAAGTCTAATGCATTATTGGTGGAATTTTGAACTGATTCAACCATTCTGGAGAGCAATCTAGAATTTTGCCCTAAGGGCTCCGGTAATACCACTTCTAGGGTTGTATCCCAAAGAGATTATTGAAGTGGGAGGAAGACTTATATGTAAAAAAAATATATTTATTGCTGCTTTTCTTGTGGTGTCAAAGAATTGAAAATTAAGGGGATGCCCAAAATTTGACAAATCCTAAGAAAGTATGATATATTTTTTTCATTAGTTTTAATGATTATGATGGAATATAATGGAATACTATTGTGCTATTTGAAATGAGTATCATCCAGACTTGTTATTTACCTGCAGAGACTTATTCAACCTGATGCTGAGTGAGAGGAGCAGAACCAGGAGAAATTTGTAGGCAATAACAGACACAACATATGTGTGATAACCATCTTTGATAGACTGGACTATTCTCAATGCAAGATTATAAGACAATTCCAAAAGACTTATGATGGAAGGAGATGTCTACATTCAGAGAATCTATATCTATATCTATCTATATATCTGTCTGTCTATCTATCCATCCATCTATCTATCTATCTATCTATCTATCTATCTATCTATCTATCTATCTATCTATCTATCTATCATCTTTCTATGTACCTATACATCTTAAAGTGGTTTATAAATGTTAGGTATTTAACATAATTATTTCTTTTATTTTTATTAAGTTAATATGTTCATACAGATAACTTTAATGATTAAATTGGACAAATCCTAAGAAAGTGTGATATATTGTTTTATTTTTTATCATTAGTTTCAATAATTATTTATTGGTTGAATTTTTTAGAGTACGTCTCCCCCTATGAGGCCAGAAATAAAGCTGCCTCTCATGTTCCCCAAAATAGTGTTTATTGTTACAGCATATTTGGTCTGCTTTTTATCTAAATTGGGCTAGATCATATCCCCTTAGGCATCCTGGTGATGTTCTCACTAGCTTTACTTCCCAGGTTTTAGGGACCACAACCATGCACACAAAATACTTTGCACGTCTTTGATTTGTTTGGTCACCTTTGTATTATTTAGCATTTACATTCCTTGTCTGTTTCTTTTGTCTATATTTCCTGTTTCAATTACAGTTTTAAATGTATGATAATATGTAAAGGATGCATTTGACACCTTTGCCTTTTTAGATTATTCATGGGTTATCTGTGCTTTAAGAAATAATTCAAATTTTAAAGGTGCCATCAGATATTAAAAAATATATATACCATTTAACCTTCTCACTAAAAGTAACACAAAGTCTAATCATTACTGGATTACTGATGTTTTGTTCAGACAGGAACTTCTTTCTTTTCTTTCTTTTATATTTAAATATAAATGAGACACTTTAAAATATACATATACAAATTTACGTGCATTATATTAATATCCATAACATTTTACTGATAATATAGTTTACATTTTAGTCTATCTCAACATTTTACAGTTTTATTTCTGTCTTGTCCAAAATTAAGACTTCAACCATTGCTTTTTTTTTTTAATTGAGTTGAAGAATAATTCTATTCCAGGCCCTGCATTTGACTGTTTAAAAGTGTGTATTTTACATCTGATTTTCAAATGCATCCCAGTTCAAGTTGTTTTTGTGGTTATTTTAATCCATACTGAAACACTATTTTCTATTTTATGTGCAGATTCACCCCATTAATATGCAAGTATATGATTGTTAAGTTGCTTGTCTCTTGCATAAATCCATTAACTACAGGAGATATCTACAACTTACTTACCTTGGAACAATATAAACCCTATCTTCTTTGTTGAAACACTCTCAAACTTCATCCAACATAATGAATGTCCCCATTCGTGTACCAAACAATTTTAACAGTTTTCTATTATTCAAAGATTATCTCCCCTCCCTATCTCTATTCACTTTATCTTAAATGTACAACATGGGCTTTCTTTTACATTTTTCTTGCCCAATATAGATAAAATCCATGTCATTTATGAGTGCTACCTTTTAGCACTGCATTTCTTTGTGTCACCACTATATGTGGGCCTCAGATTAAAACAAAACAAAATAAACATTACATACTTTTGTCACTCCTTAAGTATCTGGCATATTTATTTTTAACACCTCAGTCCACACTTTTTTTTCTCATGTTGCAGTCAATACCTCTTTACCAAGCAAAAGCAAGCAGAAAAAATGGTCTTTTCTGACTCTTGGGGATATATAAGCATGAGAGTATCACCTGCATCGTTTGAGCTATTTTTTCTTTGTTTTGTTTGTATGTTTGTTTGAGTTTCCTTATTCAATATATTTTTATTTAAATTATTTTGAAATATTTCTTAAGAAAATGACTGGTAATCATCAATTCTTTGAAAATGACATTTATTTTCTTATATTTTGTATTCAAATTTATTTTGTTATCAATCAAACATTTTAGATATGTGTAATTCTTTGTCACTCTATTTGGAGTTTTCTTGGCAAAGATAATCAAATGGATTGTAATTTTCTTCTATGACTAATTTTACAGCTGAGGAAATTGAAGCAAGCAAGATTAAGTGACTTATCCAATGTCGCATGGTTGGTAAGTGTCTGAAGCCAGATTGGAATTCAGGAAAATCAATTTTCCTGACCCCACACCCAGGTACTCTATCCACTGGGACACCTCACAGCCACCTAGCTGCACCAAAAATGTAGAGAATAAATTGTGTTCACATGTGGGTAATTTGAAATATAACGTGAGACTTTTTTTTTTTTAAGTTTTCATTTCAGATTTCTGGGTGTTTCAGCTAATCCCTCTTGGTTAAGCTAACTGCACCTGGTTTCTTATTTATTTTCTATCCAAATTTTCTTCTTAGGTTATTTTCTCTTTAAAAAAGATTTTATTTTTTTTAATTTATGCAATGAAAGAATGTTTCTGTAACAGTGTAATTTAAAAAAAATGATTGCACATGAAACTGTAAATCTACTGTGTACAATTTTTTATTCCTTTTAAATATGTTATGAATTTTTTCCCTTTCTTCTTCTTTTCCTCTCCCACTTTAGATATTGCCAACATCACACATGCATACACACACTCATATCATAAGTAGAAAAATATAAAAGTTTCCTATAATGTGACCTCATAATACATTTAATAATATCAGATGGGGTCGGATATATTGATTTTATATCATCAACAATTGATTAATCAAAAATTGTTTATCAAGAACTGCCTTTATATAAGGCTATCCTAATTGAATGGAGGGGGCACACACACATAGTATATATGTCTATGAATACATACATGTAAACATGTATGTGTTTATGTGTATATTTGTATTCATTTCTAGGAAGGTTTTTCACAAATTATTTTTATTATGTTTTTGCTTTTTGGAGGGAGGAACACAGGGCAATTTTGGTTAAGTGACTTGCCCAAGGTCACATGCCTAGTAAATTTTAAGTGTCTAAGTCTGGATTTTGAACTCAGATCCTCCTGACTCCAGGGCCGGTGCTTTGTCATTGAGGCACCTAGCCACCCCACAAACTATCATTCTTACAAAATTAAGATAATGGAATTTTCATGCCATACTCTCAGACAAGAACTCAATTAGTCTGAGAGGTTTGTTACTTGCTCTGACATAAGAAGAAATAGTGATGAACCAGAAGTTAGAAGGCCTCGCAACTATTTGCAGTATGGTGATTTAATGTTTTTTTTTTTTTTAACTTGGGAACATTCTCTTTCCCTGGAATGCTTTGCTAGGTATTTACTTACTTCTTGTCCTAAGGATCTGACATTTTCCTACACTCAATGAGACTTGCTTCATACCTGATGTTTTCATGGTTCTCCCTTAAAGCACTGATGACATTTTCACTCATTACCCCCCCCCATCTTTCACACACACAAACACACACACACACACACACACACACACCACACAAGACAGTTAGATGGCCCAGTGGATAGAGTTCTGGGTCTAAAATTTGGAAGACTTGAGTGCAAATGTGACCTCAGATGCTTGCCAACTGTGTGACCCTGGGCAAGTCAATTAAACTCTGTTTGCTTATGGGGAAGAAAATATTAAACCTCTCCTAAATCATCACCAAGAAAACCCCATAGGCAGCATTTGTACTTGTCTACAGTGTCAGAAAGAATTGGACACAACTGAATGACTGAACAACAACAGAAAGACAGAGACACAGAGAGGAGAGAGAGACAGACAGACACAGAGAGTGACAGACAGACAGACAGAGAGAGACAGAGAGAAACAGAGAGATACAGAGACAGAAAGATGGAGAGAGAAAGAGAGATGTAAACATATCTGTTTATCTATCTGTCTGTCTGTCTGTTAATTGGAAAGTTTGTCTATCTGTTTATTTTCAAGTTGAGATTATGACTTCCAAGCTTTCAATCTACCTCGATAACTCAGTAATATCTACCCTTTAATAGTTTATTAAGTACACATTTAAATCTCACCAAGGGGGTGGAGCCAAGATGGCAGAGTAGAAGCACTACTTTCCCGTGGCTCCATCTTCCACCTTCCCCAATCCATGTAAAAAGGGGACTCTAAACAAACTTTGGAGCTGCGGAACCCACAAAATGACACAGAGAAGCTAACCTCCCACTGAGAACAGCTCGGCAGGCTGGAAGGAATCCAGCACAGTGCTCTGGGAGCTGAGCCCAGACCCATGCCACCTAGGCTTTAGCCACAGGGCAAGCCTGAACAAATGCTGGACAGAGGTACTCCAGATAAGGAGCAGCGGTGGCAGTTACCAGCTTTATCAACACATAGATGCAAAGGACAAAGTGAGAGGACAGTGCAGTCTGGACTTTGGGACCAGTAAGTGGAAGTGCATGGCTTTTACCCCCTGGGCCAGAAGCTGCTGAGACACCAGCACAGCCAGCCAGCACCACGTGTCAGCTTCAGCTCCTGGCCTGCAGAGTGTTGGGGGACAAAGCAACAGTCTGAGGGGTAATCGCTCTTGCTTTAACCTGCTTGGATCTGGATTGCAGTCTAGGGTGGAGGTCCTGGGGTGCGTGTCCAGCTTGCCTGAGCGTGTGGAGACCTCAGAGGGGGCACCTATCTAATACCTCTGGCAGCTGAGAAAACCCCAGCGTTTGGGAGGAAAGCTCCCCTGTCTGGTGGCAGAGTCCTACTGTGGCAAAAAGTCCAAAAGTCAAGTAATTGAGTGGCAAAAGGAACAGGTAAAGGAAAGGAAATACAGCAGACAGAAGATTCTAACAATACATTGATATTTTGGGGACAAAAAGGAGCAAAACATGGAACAGGAGGAAAACAGTGAAGTCAGAACTCCTGCACCAAAAGCTTCAAAGGAAAATACAAGCTGATTACAGGCCATAGAAGACCTTAAGAAGCAGATAAGAGAAGTGGAGGAAAAATTGGGAAGAGAAATGAGAACAATGCAAGAAAATTATGAAATGAGAGTCAACAGCTTGACTGAGGAAAATAATACCTTAAAAAGCAGACTGACTCAAATGGCAAAGGAGGATCAAAAAGGCAATGAGGAGAAGAATGCCTTAAAAAGCCGAATCTCAAAATTCAAAAAAGAATCTCAAAAGCTCAATGAGGAGAATCATTGCTTTAGATTTAGAGTGGAGCAAATGGAAGCTAATGACTTTATGAGAAATCAAGATGCTGTTAAAGAGATCCAAACAAATGAAAGAATAGAAGGCAATGTGAAATATCTCATGGGAAAAAATCACTGACTTGGAAAATATATCCAGGAGACATAATTTAAAAATTATTGGACTACCTGAAAGCCATGACCAAAGTAAGAACCTAGAAATCATCCTCCAAGATGTTCTCAAAGAAAACTGCCCTGATGTTTTAGTACCAGAGGGCAAAATAGAGGTTGAAAGAATCCACCGATCACCTCCTGAAAAAGATTCCAAAAAGAAAACTCCTAGGAATATTATAGCCAGGTTCTGGAATTCCCAGATTAAGGAGAGAATATTACAAGCAGCCAGGAAGAAACAATTTGAATATTGTGGAAATACAATCAGGATAACCCAGGATCTGGCAGCTTCTACACTGAGGGATTGAAGGGCTTGGAATATGATATTACGGAGGTCAAGGGAGCTGGGATTAAGACCAAGAGTCACCTACCCAGCAAAACTGAGTATCATGTTTCAGGGGAAGGTATGGTCATTCAGTGGAATAGAGGACTTTCAAGCATTCTTGCTGAAAAAACCAGAGTTGAACATAAAATTTGACATTCAGATACAAGAAGCAAGGTAAACATGAGAAGGTAAACAGGGAAAAGAAATCATAAGGAACTTATCAAAGTTGAACTATTAATATTCCTACATGGAAAAGCAATAATTGTAACTTATGAAACTTTTTTCAGTAGCTGAAGGGATTAGAAATATGTATGTCTATATATGAGGGTATATGGCCATATGAATACATATGTGAATGTGTGTATATATGTTTACAGGTATACATAGACAGAGGGCACAGGACCGATTTAACAGGAAGGGATGATACTTAAAAGGTGAAATTAAAAGGTGAGAGGAATATAATGAGAGGAGATGGGGAGAGACAGATTGGAGTAAACTATCTCTTACAGAAGAGGCAAGGGAAAATGGTTACAATGGAGGGGAAGAATAGGAAGGCAAAAGGGAATGGGTCAACCTTATTCCCATTGAATCTGGCTTGAGGAGGGAGGGAAATACACACTAAATAGGGGATCTCACCCTCCAGGAGATTAGGGGGGGGAAGGGGATGAGAGGGAGGATGATGGAAGGGAGGGCAGGCTGGGGGGCAGGGAAGTTGGAAGCACTCACTTTTAAAAAGGGATGGTATCGAAGTAGAGAATAGAACAAGTTGGAGGTGGGATAGTAGGGAGGGAAATATAGTCAGTCTTTTACAATGTATCTACTATGTTATTGTTTTCCATTAGCCACACATGTACAACTTCCACTGGACTGCTTATCTTCCCAGTAAGGGTGGGTGACAAGGAAGGAAGGGAATGAATCTGGAATTGAAAGTTTTAAAATCAAATATTCAAATATATATGTGTATAAAATAAAGCATCAATCACTTAAAAAAATCTCACGCAAAATTCTGGTTGCTATTATACAACAGGGACACTTTTCTTTCCTCACCCACATTAATGACTAGTTCATTGTTTTTCTCTCTTCCCCACATCTTGTCTTCATACTATGAGACTTTGATGTACATAATGATATGCCCTCAAAAAAACAAATTTATACTCACTCAATTCTAAAACCTCAGTTACAATGATAGTATCCCTGATTTTGCTATCAACCTCACATGATGCACTTCCGTTTTGATAAACCTTGAAATCACCTTGACTGAACACAATTTATCATCATTTCTACTTTCCCTCTGCCTTGCAGTCACTAACTCTCTTCTGTTTTCCCATCATGACTTCTGATCCCTACAACCTTTGTTATTTCCAAATCATTGACTCATGCTCCTGCTACACTATCCTCCCTTTTCCAACTTTACCTCTTGGTGAAACACTTCATCTATACATTGTCCTATTCTCTCATGATCCTTTGCTCTGCCTTCATAGATAGGCCATGGCTATAAATCGTCTATCCATCCCAAGGCTCTGTAATGGGACTTCTGCTTTTCTTGCTTTATACTATTTCACTTGACGATCTTATTTATCATAGACCAATTATCATCTATTGGCTGATGATTTTCAGTTCTACTTGTGCAACCCAAATTTTGTTAATAATTTCCTGTTTTATCTCCAACTGCCTTCTGGTTATCTCATATGGGATGCTGCACAGAAATCTCAAGCTTATCAGGTCTAAAACAGAACTTTCCTTCAAAGACTTCTGATTTCCTAACTTTCTTATTACTATCAATAGCAACACCATCTTCCCAGTTCACCCAGTCACTTGAAACCTACTTGTCATCCTTGACTCTTCTTTCTGTTACATCCTCCATATCTAATATATTGCCATGTTTTGTTGATTCTACCTTTGTATCATCTTTTGTATATTTTTGTGAATGAACTATTAGTGCCAGGACAACCCAGAACTAAAACCAAACCCAAACCTAAATGCAAATTTTAGGTATCAACAATGTTGATTTTCACCAATTAGGTAGACCCACCCACATGGGTGGAAACACCCCAAAGGAACAAAAAGATAAAATGTATACATGTTTCAATTTAGGAAGAAGGTGAATCCAAAATGGAGTACCTCAAGTTTGGGCAGATATTGTTAGTGGGGGCTTTTAGGGTAGGAATAAAGGATGTGACATCCCTTGATCAGGCAGGACCTGTTGCTAGGAACCTTTTGCAATAGCAAAAGTTCTTTTTCAGGTTAGCTATCACTTGTCGCCCTGCCCTAATAGATAATATTTTCTTTGCTATTTCAGCAGAAAGGAATGTGGTAGATAGGGTCAGGATTGTATTACAAACTGGGTCAGAAGCAAGACTGAAGAACTACAGAGAGCTACAGCTGCTTTAGTTTTCTCTGCTACCCACGCTTCCTTTTTTTTTCTCTCCTGACATCATCACTTCCCAAGAGCTGTCTGTTCCTCATTGCTTTACATCAGTAACAGTGTAATAGCCTTCTCACTGTGTTTTCTACTTCCAGTTTCAACTCTTTCCACTTCATCTGCTACTCAGTTGTCAGATTTCTATTCCTAACTAATGTCTTACAATTTCAATTTTCCCCCTCTGACCGACCATTCAATCAACTTCAGTGTTTCCCTATTATATACAGTATCATATATGAAAAATGTGTGAATTTAGGCCATTCATAATTTGATCATTTCCTACATACTCAATATTCTTATACCCTATTCTCCAACACATTCTCTGCTATCAAGTGACACTGTTCTCATTGCTGTTCCTCACATAGAACACTTCTCACTTCTATGAATTTTCACTGGCTTTTTCTGACGTTTAGGATTTTTTCTCTCTCTTTTTTTTTTAAGCAATCAGGGTTAAGTAACTTGCTCAAGGTTACACGGCCAGTTATTTCTGGTTGTGGTGCTGAGTATCTGAGTCTGGGATTCGATCTCCAGGTCATCCTGACACTGGAGCTGGTTCTCTTACTCCCTGAGCCACCTGGCCACCCCGATTTTCTCTCTTTCTTCTTTCGCTGTTTCCTCATTTCCATATTTTGGCTCTCCTGGCTTCTTTTGATTTCCCAGATGAAGTTATATTTTTATATAGGGACTTTCTTAGTCTCCCTTAATATTATATTATCATATTCTGTTAATTATCTGCAATATATCCTATATATCTTAAAAATATTTTGGTACAGATTTCTTCACTCCCCTCCTCCATTATACTGTGAACTCCTTTCCCTTTCCCTTTATTCCTTTCTGTGTATCCCTGGTGCTTTGTAAAAGTCCTGGGCTCTCTTAATGCTTTTTGACTTGATTTCACTGACTATAAGAAGGGACTGACATTCTCACTGAGTTTTCATTATCTATTAATGCTATAAGGTTTTTTAGATGCTAAGTGTCTGAATTCCAGTATTCAGGCTCATTTAAATGACTTCATTTTACACATTTTTATTCCACCAGACTGAGTTTTTTCTTGTTCCTCACTTACTATACTTCATCTCACTTTTTTGTCACCTTTCCTGAATTTTTTTCTTTTTTTTTTAATTTCTTGTTCTTTATTAATCTGTTTGTTTACTTTTAGTTTACAAGATTCAGTTCCACAATTTCTTGAGTTTCAAATTTTCTGTCTCTCCCTCCCTCCCCCCCCCACACACAATGGCATACAATCAAGTATAGGATCTGCAAATACTTTCACATTAGACATTAGTCAGGTTATAAAGAAGAATTGTTATCAGATGGAATGAACAATGGGAAAAAGGAAACAAATCTAAACAAGAAAAAGAAAAAGATAAGATAGTTTGCTTCAATCTGGATTCAAACTCTGTTTGTCTTTCCTGGAATTTACTCCTTTCTTAAATGCATGTGTTAATTTCTGTCAAAGGTCACTTTAAGTACTATCTTCTCAATTTGTCCTCTCTTGATCTTCCCAGTTGCTAGTACTACTCTCATTAAAAATTGACTTAAACTTAATTTGTATTTATTTTACATATTTTTATATACAAGTTTGGGTCATACATGTGTTTTGTATATGTTCTCTTCTTTTGATAGAAAATAATCTCCTTTAGAGTATAAGCTGAAATTTTTTTGTGGTTGTTGTTATTTTATATCCACAGTGCATAATACAGTTTATGTAACATAATAATCACTCAAGTTTAGTCAGTAGCTCAGTTTCATCAGTGCTTAACACTTCAAAGAATGTAAGTAGCTAAAGCCATTATTTTGGCCCCTCTCCACTATGCAAAATTAGACAAATATCCAAGCTAAGAATTCTTTGCTCTCCTGATAATACAAAATCAGTTTACATTTCTGTGGCAATCTTAAGTGAATATGTCTTGGGAAAAAATGTTAATTCCCATAATAGACAAGCTGTGGAATGGTCTCTGGACACTAAAGAAATAGAATCCCCCTTTTCTCATGTGCATTTGCAAATAATTCTCATTGAGAAATGAATTCCCTTTCCACAGTGTCTTTCTTTAAGTGAAACAGAAGAATAAATCAGACAGTTATTATCAAAACTAATTGATAACAATAATTCTTATAATGTTTTAATAGCATGCAATGTGTGGTATGTTCCTTATCTCATTTAATCATCCCAAAGAGTTAGGCATCATAAATATTAGCCCTATTTCATTTTGTTTTATTTTTTGCTTTTTGGAGGGCAGTTGGGGTTAAGTGACCTGCCCAAGGTCACAGGGCTAGTATGTTTTAAGTGTCTGAGGCTGTATTTGAACTCAGGTCCTACTGACTTCAGGGTTGGTGCTCTATTCGTTGCACCACCTAGCTTTCCCTAGCCTTATTTTACAAATTTGTAAACTGAGGCTCATAAAGTTTAAATGAATTGCTTATGGTAACAGAGCTCCAAGTTATGAAAGGTGGATCTGAAGTGTGTCTTCTTCATTGTGAATTCAGCACTCCATCTGTTGAGCTACACTGAGAGGGGACTTGTGATTTTATTTAGCATATGTTATACCAGAAGAAGGATTTCCTGTACCACCCAAAGAATTTCCATTCATTCTCATAGAAAAAAGCTCATTTCATCCAATAGGATTAACAGCAGTTCATAAAAACATTATTGGTTTGTGAGGTATTAAAATAATTCTTGTTTTAGGAAAATAAATCTCTTAATTCTGGCCATTTTCACAACATATCCCCTTATGTGTCTAATGTTCTTTCTCCTTATTTCTGCACCCTGGATTTCTTGATTTCCTTCATATTCCAGCTAAAATCCCACCTTTTATAGAAAGCCTTTCTTGTTCCTTCTTTATATGAGTGCATTTCCTCATTTGATTATATTCAATTTACCCAGTATCTATCTTATTTATACAAAGTCATTTGGTGTTTCCCCCATTAGACTATGAGCTACTTGAGAGGAGGGATTGTCTTTTATGTTTTTTTTTTGGGGGGGGGGGCATATCTCCAGCACTGAGCATAGTGCCTAACAAAAAATAGGTACTTAATTATTATTTATTGATTTACTGACTGGTCTTATATTAGTTTATCCTATAAATTTTTCAGTGTGAACTTTTAACTGTTGGTAAGTGGTGAAATACTAAAATGGTGAGCATAGCATTTGATAGGGATGTGTGAATCTAGGAATTTCTTGGTCAGGCTTCTGTAACCCAGAATGTCCTCAGTCAGTTGTCAACAATAAAGCTGACATTTGTGTTCCTGACAAGACTTCAAGTAGCTTTGCCTTACTGTGGTCTCACAGCTAGATTTATCCTTCCCTCTTTACAAACAATAACAAAAACAAAACCATAACAAAACCAAAACATGAACTAAAGTTACATAATAAGATAAGCTGTCTTTTCTTTTCTTTTTTTTCTCTTTTTGGTCACTTGAAATGTATTCTGATGTACCAAGAGATATGAAAAGTGATAATAAGCTCTATTTCTCAGACTTTGCGAAACCTTTCCAGCTTGTATGATTATGGTCCAGACCACAATCACAACTACTACAGTATAAGTGAGAAAGCTTAGTTTGCTGGTGATTCTTCTTTAGAAATGCCCACATAAGGAGAATCCCACAGATGAGGGACAGAACAGCAAAGTCAGCACAGTGCTCTGAACTGACAATCAGCCTGACAAAGACTGAGCTCATTACCAATCTGTCCCAGGAAAAGACTACAGGGAGTCACAACTTTGTGGGTGACATGTTACTGAAAGCTGTCACCAAAACCCACTCTATTATCAGCAAATACACTTTTCAAAAGAAATCTAATAGATTTTTTAAAAAGTTGAAAACTGAATCAATAAATCCAGAATGACCTTCTGGAAGTTAGAAATTTGAAAAAAAATATCATTGGACCAAGTTACAATTTTGCAGTGCAGCCAGCATGATGTATTTTAAACTTGACAGGCATCATATCCAGCTTTAGGAGCACATTCATTGGATCAAATATGTTCTGTCTTCAACAAGGAAGACAAGAAAAAATCACGGAGACTTTTTCTATACATGCCATTTTAATGAGAGGACTGAGGTGTGTTTACAGATAATTGAAACTAAAATTAAAATTTGTTTTGCTGCTATAAATCATTTAAGGTGAGAGAGGAAATTGATTGCTTTGTTTGCCACATAGCTTTCATAAGAAAAATATAAAAATATAATTATTGCATAGAAAGAAAGTTTTAATAGTAACCCCATTTTAAAAAGATTATCCCTAAGGTACACTGTCTTCTACTAGAATGTTTGTGCTGTGTTTCTTTTTTACCCTTGTATTTGTATTCCATTCCTTAGCTGAGTGCCTGTCATAGCACATAATAAATGCTTCATTTATCTATCCACCAATAAGTTTTTATTAAGCAACTAAAATGTTTTGGGCACACATCTGAAGCACTGGGAATACAAAGAAAAAAAAATCCCTTACCTCAAGTAGCTAACATTCTAATGTGGGATATACTGTCCAAAAAGAATATATGTATGTTACATATGAGGGATAAATTGGATGTATTTATTAGAAGCTCTGATTAGGTGTAAAATGTCCTACAATATTGGAGTCTTCCTATGAACAATTCCCTCAATTTTCCATTTTATATTATACACATTCACACAGAATTTCAGTAAGATCCAAAAATGGGAGCAATTCATCAGCATGGAAGTAATGTCATTACATATATAGTATATGTGAAAATTGTAGAAAAACTCTAAATGGACATGAAATAGCTTTTTCCTCAATGAGGACCAAAAACAATATTAAGCTATGCAGTTTAGCATAGTAGAGGGGATGCTAGAATTGGAACAGGAAAACCTGGATTTGGATTCCTCTTAGACACTTACCAACTTCATGGCCTAGGGCAAGGCATTTAATTTCTCACAAACCAGATATCTTCATCTTAAAAATAGGGTAAATAGAGGTGGCTAGGTGGTACAGTGAATAGAGCATCAACCCTGGAGTCATGAGGACCTGAGTTCAAATCTGGCCTCTGTATCAGCAATGCCATATTCACAATGCCTAAAGAGATTACAAATATGCTGATATAATTATCCATCACAAAATACGTCAGGTTTACCATTTGGGGAAATAAACTAGAAAATTTATTAAGATACCAAAAGACTGAGTCCCAAAACCAGAAAGTGAAAGCCATCAGAGTAGTTATGACATTGGCACAGGTAGATAAAGTAGAAAGCACCCACATTTTCAAGCCTTTAAAACAGAACAGGCTACCTCAGGCAAAGGTCCTCCTCTCCCCACTCACAGCAACCACCCAGCGTCCTGGAAGCACACTCCCAGCAGTTCCGGCCCCTGGCAGTCCTCAGCAGGAGTCCCAACTCAAAAAAAAAAAAAAAAAAGGCAACTGCCACCAACTGCCAACCGCAGGACCGTTAGCTCGGCTTTTCACTTTCTCTTGCTCTGCTATGTCAGCACGTCCATGGGGCATGGGAGATCTTTAAATCCCATAACCCTTACATTCGGCCCCAAGATCTTTCATGTCCCTTACTTGGCAAAAATACAGTAGGAATAACTGGTGTCAACAAAATTTCAAAACAATATAACAAGAATAGTACACAATAAACACAAAAAAACATATTTTAGGGTGGGGCTTGAGCACAAGCTCCCCATCATTCCCCCCACCCCGAACAAATGGGGCCCCAAAATCTTGTGGTAAGGGGTGAAGATCTATTCTTCTATGGCTACTTGCTGCTGAAATCGGATGTAGAGCTGTCCCTGTCCTTAGGGGTCCCATTTGAGAGGTCAGTTCTTAATATGCTTGATGCCAGGTCCAAGGGTGACACATCACAGTTGCAGACAGGGGGTGACATCCAGCTTAAGCTATCAGGCATCTACAGATGGAG
>NW_027186320.1:5624649-5637737 GCF_028583685.1 Petaurus breviceps papuanus
CCCACTCACAGCAACCACCCAGCGTCCTGGAAGCACACTCCCAGCAGCTTCGGCCCCTGGCAGTCCTCAGCAGGAGTCCGAACTCAAAAAAAAAAAAAAAAGGCAACTGCCACCAACTGCCAACCGCAGGACCGTTAGCTCGGCTTTTCACTTTCTCTTGCTCTGCTATGTCAGCACGTCCATGGGGCATGGGAGATCTTTAAATCCCATAACCCTTACAGCCTCAGACACATAGTACTTACTAGCCATATGACATTGGGCAAGTCACTTAACCCCAATTGCCCTGACTTCCCCCTTCTAAAAAAATTGGATCAATAATAATGTTTTCTTAACAGGTGTCATGAAAATAAAATATGTATAGATTTAATATGTATGGAGTGCCTTATAAAACAAAGTGCTATGTGAATTTTAGCTTTTTATGAAACAAAATCCCTAGAAGATACTGATTTGCTGTTACAACAAGAGGTAATAATTTTTCTATATGATATTTTAATATTTATGGAAATAAAATCAAAGCTATGAACTATCTTTAATAGAGTCACTAATTTGTAGAAAGAATACTTTCTTAGCTTTATTTTGGACTATATGGTTAGAGTTAGTGTGGTACAATGGGAAAAGTATTATATTTACTGTCAAAGGATGGGTTCAGGTCCTAGCTCTACCACGTACTGCTTTTGTGACTTTTTCCATGTCACTTAATTTCTCTATAACTCATTTTCCTCATTTGAAGAATAAATGAGAGGACAGAGCCAAGAGGGTGGAGAGAAGCTAGAAAGTTGCCTTAGTTCTCCCCAGTTTCCCTAAGTAACAATGTTAAACCAAGTCTCTAAATGAATTCTAGAGTGACAGAATGCACAATAAGACAGAGCAAAACAATTTTCCAGCTTAAGTTAATTTAAAAGGGATACAGGAAAGGTATGTATCACTTGGGAAAAAGGTGTGCATAGCCAGCACAGCCAGTGTCTGGAGAAGATAGGAAGTTCTTAGGAGCAGGAGACTCAGCCACAGCACAGATCAACAATGAAGACACCTCAGTCCTGGCTCAGCAGCATCACTGCAGAAGGCTAATTGTCAGCCCATAACCCTAGCACAAGAAGCATAACTAGTCCAAGTCACTCCAGAGAAGTGGGAAAGCCTCAAGTACTTGCAGCCCTGGTGTGGAAAGCCAGGGACCAGGACTCTGGCCCCCAACATAAGAAGTTTAGAAGAGTGTCCCCTGTACCCAGGAACATAGATAAACTTTAAAAGTCTCAAAATAGACTGAAAATGAGTAAGATACAGAAAGGAGTCCTGACCATAGAAAGCTACTATAGTGACAGGAAAGATCAAAACATTAACTAAAAAGAGAACACCAAAGTCCAAATCACCTACATGTGAAGCCTCAAAAGGTAACATGAATTGATATCAAGTCCAAAAAATCTTCTTGGAAGACCTCAAAAATTATTTTTAAAATGAGTAAGAGAAGTAGAAGAAAAATTGGTAAAAGAAATGGGAGTTATGAATGAGAAGTATGAAAAGAGAGTCAACAGCTTAGAAAAGGAAATAACAAAAGTTGACTGAAGAAAACAGCTCTTTAAAAAGTAGAATTGGCCAAATGGGGAAAAAATTTCACTGAAGAAAACAGCTACTTTAAAAGTAGAATTGACTAAATGGAAAAGGAAGAACAAAGTGGGAATTCTGGAAAACCTTAGCTTAAAAAGACCAAGTTTTCTCACTACATCCTGACCATTTCAATTTGTCCTAATCTACATCTGGCCATTGGACTCAGATAGCTCTGGAGCAAAAAGTAGTCTGCTGATTTTGCACAGTCCTCCCTCATTTAAATCCAACTGATTTGCAAGTCATGGCATCATTTTCCTGAAGCCATAGACCTCTTTGATAATGACAGAAAAACCACAACAATGCTGCAGAAACAATTCATAAGGAAAATTTTATATCACTAAATGCTTATGTGAATAAAATAGAGATAGAGCGGGGCAGCCAGGTAGCACAGCAAGTAAGAGCACTGGCTCCAGTGTTGGGATGACCTGGGGATCGAATACTGGGCTCAGACACTTAACACCCACCCAGAAACACCTGGCTGTGTAACCTTGAGCAAGTTACTTAACCTCAATTGCTTAGGGGCGGCCAAGTGGCTCAGCAAGTAAGAGCACCAGCTCCAGTGTCGGGATGACCTGAGTATCAAATCTGGGGCTTAGATACTTAGCACCACACCCAGAAATAACTGGCCGTGTAACCTTGAGTAAGTTACTTAACCCCGATTTCTTTAAAAAAAAATAGAGATAAAAGAAATCAACAAATTGGACATGCAATTTAAAAAGCAAATAAGAGAACAAATTAAAAATTCTCAATTAAACACCAAATTGGAAATTTTGAAAATCAAAGAAAGATTAATAAAACTGAAATAAGAAAACCATTAAACTAATACATAAAGTGAAGAGCTGATTTAGTGAAAAAAAAAGGCAATAATATAGATAAATCTTTGGTTAAGTTGATTTAAAAAAGAGAGAAAAAAGTCAAATTACCAGTATCAAAAATGAAATAAGGGAGAAGAAGAAATTAAAGCAATAATTAGGAACTATTATGCCCAACACTAATACCAATAAATCTGACAATCTAAGTGAAATAGGTGAATATTAAGAAAAAAAAAATTCACAGATGAAGAGAAAAGAAAACTTACATAAATCCATGTTAGAAAAAGAAATGGAACAAACCATTAAGGAACTCCTTAAAAAAAATTCTTCAGGGCTATGTGGATTTATAAGTGAATTCTACAAAACATTTGAATAACAATTAATTCAAGTACTATATAAACTATTTGGAAAAGTAGACAAAGGAGTCCTTCCAAATTCTTTTTTTTTTTTTGAAATAAATTATGTGCCCATATCTAAACCAGGAAAAAACAAAACAGAAAAAGAAATTTATAGAAGAAAATGTCCCTAATTGACATAGATGCAAAAAATTTAAATAAAATATTAGTAAAGATATTATAGCAATTTACCTTGAGAATAATACACTATGACCATTTTGGATTTATGCCAGGAATGCAGGTCTGGTTCAATATTAATAAAACTATGAGCTTAATTGACTATATCAATAAGAAAACTAACTAAAATCAAGTGATTATCACAATTGACATAGAATTTTTTGTACAAAACACAGCAAGCATTTATATTACAAACACCAGAGAGCATAGGAATAAATGGAACATTCTTCAAAATGATAAGCAATATCTATTTAAAACCATATGCATGCATCTCATGTTAAGGGGGTAAGCTAGAAGCATTTCAAATAAGATTGGGGTGAAAGAAGGATGCCTATTATTACCACTGTTATTCAATATTGTACTAGAAATTTTTAGCTTTAGCAACAAGAAAAAAAAGCAATCAAAGGAATTAGATTTGGCAATGTGGAAACAAAACTATCAATCTTTGCAGATGACATGATAGTATACTTGGAGAATCCTTGAGAATAAACTGAAAAAAGACTTGAAAAAAAGTAAGAAGTGTAGCGATGTTGCAGGCTACAAAATAAAGTCACATAACTCATCAGTATTTTTGTATGTTGCCAATAAAGCCAAGCAGCAAGAAATATAAAAAGACATTCTATTTAAAATAACTGTGGAGGATATAAAATCCTTAGGAGTCTACCTGCAAGAGAAACCTGAAACTATACAAACACATTTTCAAAACACTTTTCACACAAATAAATTGAGATCTAAACAGATGGAAAAATATCAATTGTTTATGGGTAGGCTGAGTTAATATAATAAAATGATAATTCTTCCTAAATTAATTTATTTATCCCTTGTCATACCAATCAAACTAGGAAAAATCATTTTACAGAGCTAGAAAAAATAATAGCAAAATTCTTCTGGAAGAACAAAAGGTCAAGAATTTGAAGGGGATTAATGAAAAAAAAAAAACAAAGGAAGGTGACCCATATGTACCAGATCTAAAATTTTATTATAAAGGAACAGTCATCAAAACTATTTGGTACTGGATAGGAAATGGAGTGGTAGAAAAGTGGAATGGATTCATTACATAAGACACTGCAGTAAATGCATATAGTAATCTACACTTTGATAAAACCCCAAGAATCTAGTTTCTAGTTAATGAACACACAATGTGACAAAACCTGGAAAATAGTATGGCAGTAACTCCCCATAGAAAACTATTTCACACTATATATTTCACACACCCAGATAATGTGGAAATGGGTACATGATTTAAACAGAAGGGATGATACCATAAGAAAAGTAGAACAAGGAATAGTGTATCTATCCGATCTATGGAAAATGGTAGAATTTGTGACAAAATAAGAGATATAGAACATTATGAAATGCAGAATGAATAATTTTAATTACTTTAAATTATTAATTGTTTTTTGCACAAAGACATTGCAGTCAAGTTTAGAAGGAAAGCAGAAAGCTGGGAAACAAATTTTACAGCATTTCTTGTGGAGATCTCATTTCTAAAATATATGGAGAACAGAGTCAAATTCATAAGAATATGAGTCATTCTCCAACTGATAAATGATCAAAATATATGAAGAGGCACTTTTTATTTGAAGAAATTAAAGTTATATATAGTTGCATGAAAAAAAATGCTTTAAATCACTATGGATTAAAGAAATGCAAATTTAAACAACTTTGAGAATCCACCTCATATCTGTCAGATTGGTTAATATGACAAAACAAGAAAATGATAAATGTTGATGAAGATGTGGGGAAATTGTAATGCTAATGCATTCTTGGTGGGGTTGTGATTTGATCCAATCATTCTGGAGAACACTTTGGAATGATATCCAAAGGGCTATAAAACTGTGCATACTATATTATCCAAGTGTAGCAGCAAACACCCCAAGCGTCCTCAGAGTTTGCTGCTAACACAGGTATCTTGGAGCTACTTTGATAAAGGAAAGCAACTCAAAACTTAACAAGCTTACTTTAATCAGTCAAATATGTATCGTTTACCTAGTTCAGGGGAAAAAGGTCAGCACCCTGAACTTCAGAGTACACAGACAGAATTATCAAGACAGAAACAGATCAAGTAGACAGCTTTCCAAACTGTCTAACCATTACATCCATACCAAATCAACATCTGGGTTTCCACATCTGGGTTTTTCAAAGCCAGGGGGCTCTGGACAACAGCTTCCCAGCATCCAGATCAAATCACAGAACACTTCTCAAAGTGAGCCCCAAAACAAAGCCTCACATCAGGGCTTATATAGCCTTCTCCTGGCTCAGAGAATGTAACAACCTTCTGGACCCACTGGCCAATCAAAAAGTATCTACTGAAAAACAAGCCTCCCACCCTAGGCTCCAGGTGCACTTTAGCCTAGGGGCAGGGGAGATCTTTAAAATTTACATTCCCATTACATCCAGCAATACCACTACTAGGTCTGTATCTGAAAGAAATCACAAAAAAGTGAAAAGGACCCACATGTACAAAAATATTTCAAATAGCTGTTTTTGTGGTAGCAAAGAAACAGAAATTGAGGGGATATCAATCAATTGGGCAGTAGCTGAACAAGTTGTGGAATATGAATATTATGAAATTGTTGTTTTTATTGTCCTCCATTCTCAAAGAGGATCACAATGAAATCACTATGTTAGAGGCAAGTACCAGTGTATCTGATTGGCTGATTACTCTTCTATCACAGGCCAGGCACAAATAGTCTATGTGATCATTTGGGGTGTATGCTCTCAATTAGTGTATCTTGTGTTTCTTTTGAGCTACTTCAATTGTACTTTGCTCAGAAGGCACAGCACCTTCTCTGATGCAGGCAAGCCATGCTGAGTGGCCCTGTGCCAGTGTCTCCCATGAAACACAATCAATTCCAAAGTTGTTAAGAGACACCTTTGAGTAGCCTTCTATGGCTTCTTCTGACCACCATGTGAACACTTGTATTGTGTAAATTCTGCATAATATAGTCTTTTTAGCAAGTATACATTTTGAATTTGAACAATGTGGTCAACTTATCAGAGTTGTGTTCTCTGAAATAGAGTTTGAATGCTTGTCATTTTAGTTTGAGAAAGGACCTCAGTGTCTGTTATCCTATCTTGCCAGGTGATCTGTAGAATCTTCCTAAACAATTCAAATAGAAGCAATTCAGTTTTCCTCCATGGCATTGGTAGATCATGCAGGTTTCACAGGCATACAACAATGAGGTCAGCACAATGACTCTGTAGGCCTTCAATTCAGTAATTGTCTATTACCTCTTTTCTCATATCCTTTCCTTTGGAGCCTCCCAAACATTAACCTATTTCTGGCAATTCTTGTGTCAACCTCATTATTAATGCATACATCTCTGGAAAGTACATTACCAAGTCACGTGAACTTATCCACAGCATTCAAAGCTTCTCTATTTGCTGTGACCGATGGTTCCATTTATGGATGGTGTGGTGTTGGCTGATGGAGCATCTGCATTTTCTTGGTGTTTATTGTTAGGGCAAAATTAGGAAAAGCAGCACAGAATTCACCTATACTTTGCTGCATCTAAGCTTCAGAGGCTGAACTGAGTGCACAATCATTTGCAAACAGAAAATCATTTACCAACATTCCCTGAACTTTAGTCTTGGCTTATAGAGTTTTGAAGCTGAAGAATTTACTATCAGTACAGTAACTGACCTTGACGTTGTCTTCATCCTCATTGAAGCCATTTGACAGTGACTGAGAACATCATGCTGAAAAGCATTGGAGCAAGCACGTAGCCTTGTTTTACTCTGTTGTTTACTGTGAAAGAATGAGACAATTGTCCATTTTCCAGAACATTGGCAAGCATGCCATCATGAAATTGACTTACAATGCTGATGAACTTCTCTGGGCAACCAAAATTTGACATAATTTTCCATAAGTCTTCATGACTGACAGTAATAAAAGCCTTGGTCAGATCTATGAATATTGTGTACATAACTCTATTCTGCTCCTGGCATTTTTCCTAAATATTCAGCCACAATCCTATGACAAACGGTAGGGCTATGCAGATATCCTTGTGGCGAGTGGGTGAAAGTGTATTGTCTGCCCTGCCAAGTGAAAACAAACTGGCCCTATTGTTTAGAATCTATTGGGATAGTAAATAAAGCATTGGCTAAATCAACAACTGTATACCAAGTTCCATCATATTTCTGGATCCTTTCTATTAAGGTGATGGCACCTGGAACAGCAGCATAGAAGGGAGGAGTCACATTCAATTGTCTATAATCCATTGTCATTCTCCACATGCCATCTGACTTTTGTACTGGCCAGACCAGATTATTCTATTGAATGGTTGTAGGAACTAGAACTGCTTTCTCAACATATTCCTTTATAGTATTAGTAATTTCATCTTGCCCACCTGGCACATGATACTGCTTTAAAGTAATTACTATTCAGGTAAAGGGATTGGATCCATTTAAAAAATTTTTTTTTCCACTAAAACTGTATTAATTCCTATCTTCCTTGCTGAAAATTGGTATCTCACCTCAGGTACATTTAGAGTCATACCTCAATATATTATACCCCTCAGTATTCAGGAATGGGTACGATGACCACTGTGTAATTTTCTTAGGCTATTGTCCAAATTTTATTGTTAGTTTAGCTTGCTGTTTGATATGTTAGCCCCTCCCAGTCCTGTGATGGTAATAGGACATAACATGTTTAAACTTCTCAGTATTTCCATACATAAGGGAGGTCTCTGCCTCAGTATTTATCAGTGCCCTAGTTACAGAAGTTGATCCATTTTTTCCAATATATGGTTAAACCAATATGGGGTCTGTTATTTTTTTCTGTGTATTTCTTTAATCTGGACTGGGGCTTGGCCTATTGTCTATTCTCCCTCAAGGTGTGAGAAACTTGGATACAATGATTTAGGAGTATCTGTAGGAACAGTTCTTACTTCCCTATTCCTTCTAATATTAAGTACCTTTTCTTGGTACATCTTATATAGCTATTTAGTTACAGTAGTATCTGTCTACTCTTCTAAAATCTACCCCTACTCTCAATAGAGCAGTAAGCAACTTTTTTCTTGTCATTGTGTTCTGGCTTTGAATTGGCTGCCTATTTACTCTTCTGTCTTGAGCAAATTTATTTTTTACCCTTTCCTCTAAGTCACTTAACTATGAGGTCTTATCCAGCACCTCTGAAAGAGGGTTCTCTATTTCCCCAATTAGTAGAGTTAGAATTAGGTGCTTATAGACTATCATCATTGTGATATGTCTGAAGAAAACTGACTTGGTTTCAGCACATCTGAGACCCTATACACTAGGTACCCAGTTCAATGCCTAAGCTACCAGACTCATTTGTCATTCAGCTGCCAGCAACTGAGGCCCCAGCATGCAAAATGAATGACCAGGCCCCTGGCCCTCAACAAAAGAAGCTTGTGACAGTGCCCCCTGTGTTCCAGAAGGAGAACTCAACTTAAAAAATCATAAAATAGGCGAACAGGATGATGAAAATACAGAAATGAAAAATGACCATAGAGAATTATTATGACAGCGAACTTCAAAACACAAACTCAGAAGAGAGCAACATATATACCTACATTCAAAACCTGAAAGAGGAATATGAATTGTTCCAAAGCCCAAAAGTTCTTTTTGGAAGAGCTCAAGAAGTATTTTACAAGTCAAATAAGAGAGGTAGAAGAAAAATTGGGAAAAGAAATGAGAGATATTCAACGGAAGGACAACAATTGACTGAAAAAACCTTCCTTAAAAAACATAATTGGATGAATTGTGGGGGGGAGCCATTGGAGAAAACAAAACCTTACAAAGTAGATTTGGCAAAATGGAAAATGATATAAATAATTTACTAAAGAGAAGAAATATTTAACAGTAAAATTGCCCAACGGGAAAGGAGGTACAAAAGATAATTGAAGAAAACAATTGCTTTAAAATTAGAATTAGGCAAGTGGAAGTGAAAGTCTATGAGACATCAAGAATCAGTCAAAATCAAAAGAATGAAAAAAACAAGAAAATGAAAAATACATCTTTGGAAAAACAACTTCCTTGGAAAATAGATTCAAGAGAAATGATTTAAAAAGTATGGATCTATGTGGAAGTCATGATATAAAAAAGTGTGTGAGCACCAACTTTCAGGAAATTATCAAGGAAATCTGCCCTGATATCCCAGAACCAAAGGGTAAAATAGTCATTGAAAGAATCTACAGATCACCTCTTGAAGGAGATCCCAAAATGAAAACTCCAAAGAATAGTGTTGCCAAATTCCAGAGTTTCCAAGTCAAGGAGAAAATACTGAAAACAGCCAGAAAGAAACACCTTAAATATCATGGAACTACAGCCAGGATTATGTGGGACCTGTCAGCTTCTACATTAAAGGATTGAAGTGCTTGAAATATGATATTCCAGAAGGCAAAAGAACTTGAATTACAATAACCAAGTACTCAACAACTGAGCAGATGTTTTTAGGAGAGAATATGGAGATTCAATAAAATAGATAATTTCCAAACTGTCCAGATGAACAAAAACACAGCTGAACTGAAAATTCAATCTCCGAATACAAGACTAAAGAGACATAAAAGGAAAGAAAAAAAGAATGTGTTATTCAATGTTTAAACTGATTAGACACCTACATGCAAGCTGACACTTGTAACTTTTGAGAACTATATCCCAGACAGAAGGTGAGGGTATAAGTTGACTTTCATGTGATGCTGAAAAAGAAATTAATGAGTAAAAAAGTATTGTACTGGTAGAAGAGTAGATAAGGAGGCAGAAAAGGGTAAAATGTATCATATGAAGATGTGCAAAGACCTATTACAGTAAAGGGAAAGAAGGCAGGGAGGCAAGAATTATTTTAAGCTTGCTCTAATTGGAAATGGTTCAAAAAGGGAATTTCATACACACATTCTTTTGAGTATCGAAATCTAGCTCACCTTATAGGAATTCAAGAGGAAAGGGGACAGAAAATTGAAGGGTGAATATAAAAGAGGGGAAAAGGAGGGAAAAAGAAAGAAAAGCTGAAAGAAATGAGAACAGATTGAGGGAATCAGTGGTCAGGAACAAATCACTGGTGAGCAGGGAAATAGAGAAATGCAAGACAAAAGCATAAATGGGGCAGGAGGATGGTATCAAGAGAAATTCATATTTAATAATCATAACTCTGAATGTGAATGGGATGAACTCTCTTATAAAATTGATGTGAACATCAGAGTGGATTGAAATCCAAACACCTACAATATGTTGTTCACAAGCAATACCTTAAAAACATAGACATGCACACAGAGTAAAGGAATATGTTAGGCTTCAACTGAAGTAAAAGCAAACAAAACAAAACAAAAAAGGGGAAAACAGTTCTGCTGTCAGACAAAGCAAAAGTAAAAATACATCTAATTGAAAAAGATAAGGAAGAAAACTATCTCTTGCTAAATGGTGCCATAGACAAAGAAGTAATATCCATACTATAAATGTATGTACCAAGTGGTATAGCATCCAAATTCTTACAGGAGACATTAAGAGAATGACAGGAAGATATGGAGAGCAATACTATACTAGTGGGGAACCTCAAACTCCCCCTTGTACAACTAGATAATTTTAATCACAAATCAAACAAGAAAAATATACAGGGACTGAACAGAGGCTAATACACTTACAGGTGGTATTTATATCAAGAATGTGGAACTGCTTCGATAATTGGGAAACTATCAGCATAATTAATTAACTATATAAATAACAAAATTAACAGTAATCATGATTATCTCAATAGATGCAGGAAAAAAAAAAACTTTTGATAAAATACACCCATTCCCATTTCAACACTAGAGAAAAAGGAATGAATAGAGTTTTCCTTGAAATTATAAATAGCATCTATGTAAAACCACCACCAAGCATCATATATAATGGGCATAAGATAGAAGCATTCCCAATAAGATCAAGGGTGAAAAAAAGGATGCCCATTATCATCACTTTTATTCAATATTGTATGAGAAATGTTAGCTTTAGTAATAACAGAAGCAAAATAAATTGTAGGAATTAGAATAAGCAAAGGAGAAACAAAGCTATAACTCTTGGTAGATTATATGATGATATATTTAGAGAAACCTAGATAATCCAGGTAAACCTAGATAAACCAAGATGAACTCAGGAACTGCATGACCACAATTACAAAAAAAAAAAACAACACAGATAATGTCAGTTTCTAGTAGTTGGGAAAATGTCAGTGGGTAGGCTGAGCTAATATATAAATGACAATTCTACCTAAATTAATTTACATATCCAGTGGCTCACCCATCAAACTACCAAAAAGCATTTTGTAAAGGTAGAAAAAAAATGGCGGCTAAGTGGTGCACTGAGTAAAGCACCAGCCCCAGAGTTAGGAAGATGTGCGTTTGGATCCGGGCTCAGACACTTAACACAACACAACACAACACACACACACACAACTAGCTGTGTAAACTTGGGCAAGTTACTTAAGCCCAATTGCCCTCCAAAAGGCAAAAAAATAAATTAATTAATTAAATAAAAGAAAGATCAATACCAAAATTCATCTGGAAGAACATAATTTCCAGAATATCAAGGGAATTAATGAAAAGAAATGCAAAGGAAGGTAGCCCAGTCATACCAGATCAAAAACTATTATTAAGCAGCAATCATCAAAACTACTTGGTACTGGCTAAGAAAAAGAGGGGTGCATTAGTATAATAGTTTAAGTACATAAGACACTGTAGTTGATGCCTATAGTAATCTACCATTTGATAAACCCAAAGACTCTAGCTACTGCCATAAAAACTTACCATTTGACAAAATCTCTTGGAAAGCTGGAAAATAGCATGGTAGTAGCTAGGCATAGACAAAAATTTTATACCAAGATAAAGTCAAAATGGTTACATGATTTAGACATAAAGGGTGGTACTGTAAGAAAATTAGGAGAATAAGTAGTTTAACTGTCAGATGTAGGGAGAACAGAAGAATTTATGATCAAACAAGAGACAGAGAACATTATGAAATGCAAAATTAATAATTTTAATTATTTTAAATTAAAATGGTTTTACACAAATAAAAGCAATACAATAAAGATTAGAAGGGAAGCAGTAATCTGGGAAACAATTTTTTACCAGTAGTATCTCTGATAAAGGTCCTATTTCCAAAATATAGATAACTGTATCAAATTTTAAGAATACAAATTGTTACCCAAAGTATAAACAATCAAAGGATATCAATAGACAGTTTTCAGAGGAAGAAATTAAAGCTCAGTATAGTCATGTACAAAAAGGCATAAATAATTATTAATTAGAGATACTCAAATTAAAATAACACCAAGGTAGGACCTCATGCTAATCAGATTGATTATCATAACAAAAGAGGAACATGATTAATTTTGGAGAAGGTTTTGGGAAATTGGAACCCTAATGCATTGTTGGTGGAGTCGTGAGTTGATCCAACCATTTGGAAGAGCAATTTGGGTCTATGCTCAAAAGGCTATATAATTTTGCAAACCCTTTGATCCTGCAATGATGTAATATTACTATTAGGTCTGTATCCCAGAGATTACAAAAAAGGAAAAAAAAAAGACCCACATACACAAACAATATTTATAGAAGCTGTTTTTGTGGTGGCAAAGAATTGGAAATTTATGGGATGCCTTCAATAGGGTAATGTCTGAACAAGCTGTGGTATATGCATGTAATGGAATACTATTGTGCTAGGAGAATATTGTATGTGGTAATGGCAACATTGTGCAATGATCAACTTTGATAGACTTAGCTCTTCTCAGGAATGCAATGATCTAACAAGATTCCAGAAGACTTACAATGGAAGATGCTATCCACATCCAGAAAATAAATAAACAAACAAAAAAACTCAGTGGAGTTGGAAAGTAGATCGAAGTATACTATTTTCTCTCTCTTTTCTTTCTCACAGTTTTCCCCTTTTGCTCTGATTCTTTTTTCACAGTATAACTAATGTGGAAATATATTTAACATGATTATTCATATAACCTACATACACATGTACAGACAGAAAGCCAGCCAGACAGACAGACAGACAGCCATCCAGCCATCCATCCATCCAGCCGGCCAGCCATCCATCCATCCAGCCGGCCAGCCATCCATCCGGCCAGCCAGCCAGCCAGCCAGCCAGCCAGCCAGCCAGCCAG
>NW_027186320.1:5637747-5658055 GCF_028583685.1 Petaurus breviceps papuanus
TAGATAGATAGATAGATAGATAGATAGATAGATAGATAGATAGATAGGTAGGTAGCCTGTATCAGATTGCATGTCATCTTGGGGGGAGGGACATTAGGGAGAGGAACAATTTAGAACTCAAAATTCTTTAAAAGTGAATGTTGAAAACTAAAAATTAAGTAAAAAGAAAAAGTTCCACTGACAACCTTTTTCTGAAGCACAAAGGATAAGATTGGTTATATTGGTGCACTTGATGCATATAAAATTGTACTTTTAACAAAAGCCAATTAAATGAGATATTCTTTCTAATCATAGAACATCTTGTAATTACTTGATTGGATTTTAATTTATTGCAAGTATGGGGTGTAAAGAGAATGTTAAATGAGAAAATAGGAGTGTTTAATATAATGTAGGGGAAACAGATCAAGTTAATAAACTGCTGATAGTTAAGGTTAGAATTTTTGTTTTGTCTCATGATGTTTTTAAACTCCATTTGAAAGAAAATCCAGAAGTTTTGCTTTATACCTTAAGGTTTTCTTTAATTGCTTTGAAATTTAATTTAGACAAATGCAACACATACAATTAATGAGTAACAAGTTTCTCTTGGATGCTATATGTCTACCTCATTCTCCTAGAATCCTGTAGTATTCTTGAAGCAACTCATTAGTCTAACTTGATAAAATGTTTCCTTTGTGTCCATTTTGCCATAACAGAGCAAATCTACTAGCTGATTTTTTTTTCTTCAATGAAAACAGAAATGCGTTATTCTCAGTCCTTTCATTAATTCTTTAGTATTTTCTCCCTAACTTCTTTCAATTCTTCTTTCCATACTGTTGTCAAATTTCTTATCATATTCATTATAATCTAATACTTCAAAGATGTGTGAATCATTAGTGAGAATTTTCCTTCAATTGATGAAGATTGCAGACCTTATAGCTTAGAAGAAGGGCTTTTATAGTTGGTTTGGCCAAAAACACTCATCACCTTGTAGCCATCATGCTTACTTAATAGTCTTAAAATAACTTGGCTTGTTTTAAAATAATAAATATGCTTACAGTGATGGGGGGGGGTAACGGGATCCCAAAAGGTTCAGCAGATATTCTGATCTTATCCAAGACCAGAAAACCTGCAATATCATCTGGAAAGAATTCAAGGTCTCAGGCTTAATTGGAGTGAGAGTTGTAGAAGTTTATTGTTACACTTCCATGAGAAGCAGGCAACAGTCCTTTAGGGGACCTGCAAGTGAGAGGGGTACATGCTTTTACTTTTAAAGGGTAGGGCTGCCATTGTCAGGGCTGGCCTGATGGGAGGGGCCTCAATGCATAGACAAAGGTCAGAGCTGACCAAGAGGAGCAAGTGACTTTAGTGCCTAGATAGTTTAGATAACATTTGGGCCAGATCGTTAAGGAGATAAAAGGCAAGGGCAAAGGGGGTGTGGGCCAGGCCCGAGGAGAAATGAAGAGATTAAGAACCAAAGGGGTCACAGGGTGTTGCCTAGATGGAATGTGGGATAGGGCAAGGGGCAGATCTCAAGGGTAGGAAAGTACAAATTACAACTTCACAGACTGGTTTTACAAGTTGGTCCGACCTAGACCCCAGGTACCCCATCAACAGGATCCAAGACTGATAAGTAGAAAGGAATTAAGAAACTGTCAAAGCTAACTCCCTTTTTTAGTAGTTAAGCAAATTAAGATGCAGGGAAATGGTGCCTAAGGTGATGCAAATAGGAAGTGGGAGGCAGAATTTGAATTCAAGTGTTTGACTTCAAAGCATGCCCTTTTTCTGCTTACCACATTGACTCTCAGTCAGTTAATAGCCTTTTCATTGCTTTAACATTTTAGTAAAGCCTTCCAGGGTTTGTGCTACACTGAATATGATCTTTAAGACTCCAAGACAAGTCTGCAGTCATTGCTATCATTAGTTCTGGAAGGTCTTGCTTTCCTCCAATCTGAGTTTCAAAACCTAGAGCTTCCTCTGGAATACAGAGACATCAGAATTAAACTCACTTATGATAAGATAGGTAGAGTTTAAAATGCAATTTTTGTGATCAACAAACAGTTATTGAGCATCAATTTTGTGTGTGGCAGTGGAGACACCATCTATTTTGACATTTTCATTTTGCAAATGAATTTATGTACAGGGTGGCAATGTAGCTTGCTTAATGCTTTGTAGTTAGCTAGTGGAAGAATAGGTCTCCTTATTGGATCCTCAGCTTTTTTCAGTTAAATTATTATAGCATCCATGACCTGAATGATCAGATTGCTTTTCCAGTATGGCACACTGTTATTACCAAAAGTGCACACTCAAAAAGCTGGGAAAGTCACATAATGTTAATGCTGGAAGAAGCTTCAGAGATCCCAAGGAACAAAAAGTGTTGCATTAAGAATCCAGTCTACAACATCTATAACAAGTCATCAAGGAAAGAGGGAGAGGAGAGAAGAAAGGAACAAGGGAAGGGGGGGGGGGGGAGGGGAAGGGAGAGAGAGAGAGAGAGAGAGAGAGAGAGAGAGAGAGAGAGAGAGAGGAAAACAAATACTTTAAAGCACTTTTTGTATTACAAGCACAGTGCTAAGTACTGGAGATATAAATACAAGCAAAAAGACTCTACCCTAAAGAGCTCACATTTTAATAGGTGAAGATGAATGCAAAAGGGAGATGAAAGGCAGGAATAGGGTAGAGGATTGATTTTAAGCTTTCGAAGGTCAAGAACAGAGCTGAGAGAAGAAGGGAGGTGGGATGGCATGAAACCCTTCGCAAAACTGAGTTTCTAGGAGGAACTCACCTCTAGGGATTCCAGACTCAATACCTTATATAAGCAATGTTGATGATAATGATGGTGGTGATGATTACAGCATTTATATAGTTCTTTTAGGTTTGCAAAGCACTTTACCAACATTAATCACTTTACCAACATATCACTTTATACTAAAGGCAACCCTGAAAAATAGTTGCTATAATTATCCTCATTTTATGGATGGGGAAACTGAGAAAAAAAGAGGTTGAGTGAATCCGATGGTCATCTAGCTAGTAAGTGTCTGAAATAGGATTTGAAATCAGGTCTTCTAGAATTAGAATTCACATCCAACCACCTAGCTACCCTTTCATTTCATGGACAATGGAATGTGCTTGGTTTTTCTAGGATAATCCAGGATACAGTGTAAAGAGAAATAGAATGATAGTCAGAAGAAGTGGGTTTGAATTCCAGCTCTGCCCTATTCTACCGTTTGACACGAAATGCCGTTTAACATCTCTGGCTCTCAGTTTCCTCATCTGTCTAATGAGGGGGGCTTGAGAAAATGATTGCTAAGTCCGTTGTAGCTCTTTATATGAACTATGCTTCATTTTGCACCACATCCTACTTACTTCTGGCTTGTCACCTAGCTAATAAAGCCTTATGGATATCATGGATTAATCATTGTGGAGGACTCTGGAGCCTTGGGGCCTGCATTGTCGTATTTGGTAAGGCCTTAATGTAGACTAACGTGTCAAGCTGGTTATAAGTTTCATACTATATCTTGGCCTTCTTCTTGTCTATCACTAAACATTTTCTGGTATTAGCCAGAAATATTGTGAGCAGTTATTGTTATTTTTGGTAGCATGTGTATTTTTCTAAGACCTAGTGAATTTTTTGGTCAATAATAAAAAATCTGTTTTAACCTGGGGTGGGGAAAAGGCAGACTCCAGTCCACATGTGGCCTTCCAGGTCTTTGGGTACAGCCTTTTGTTTGAGTCCAAGTTTTACAGAACACATCCTTTTATTAAATTAAATTGTATTACATCTTTTTCATTCAAATTTTTGACAAAATATTTTCTTTTAAATTTATAATGATCAGATGAAGGAGGTCTTCCTTTTGAAAACACTATCTTACCTACTTAGCTAATAATTTTCATAGCCTGGACCCTGAACGTTCAGAAGTAGGTTCATTCCATTTGCACATACTTTTGCTTCAGAGCTCTCTTTAATGTTGCATCTCTTATCAGATTGATAGGCAAGGCAATATCATAGAGAATAGGGTGTAGAACTGTTAAGGTTTCATGATGTGTTGTGGTGAAACCATCTCAAAGAAATCAGTCAGACCACCTCTAATCTAAGTATAGACATTTATTGAGATTTATATCTCTCATGGAGTGGGTTTAATTCCAAGAGCAATCAGCAGCTTCAGAGACAGAAAGATGGTCTTTTATAATGTAAAAATGTAATTATATAACATAAATTATGAATATTAAAAAGGCAGGAGGGGTTTGTTAAGGGATTAGTTAATAGGGGAGGGGTCCCAGTCACAATGGAACTCTGCATGTGATTAGCCACAATGCATACATATATATACCCCCCATTTGGGCCATATATATATATATACATATATATGTATATATATATGATGATGAAATTATAATAAGTTTCTCTACATCATAAGTTTAGTCTAAATCAGTTCTTCACTATTACTATGCAAGTGCCTATTTAGGGAAAGTACCTTCTGTTGTTTTGGGGTCCACATCCTGCTTGAGCATTCCGGTGGTGCTGCTTTCTGATTGGCTGGCTATCCTGGTCCTGTCTGAGACTAGATGGATGTGGTGGTGGTTTAGTGCATGGAAACACCTGCTGGTTCTATGGGAAATTTGAGGAATGTGTCTGGAGACAGTGGCTATCTAAAATCAGTGGTTTGGATCCCATCATGTGGACATAGCTGCTGTTTCTGTTAGAGCTATGAATACATGGACATACCTGTTGCTCTAGTGAGGAGTGAGGCATGTATGAAGAAGTTAGGCTACTGATTTGAGGTAGGGGTGAGCAGCTAGGTAGATGAAGTGGGCCTGCTGTTCAGTGGGGCCTATGAGCAACATAGAATATTGGGGTTGGGGGCAGTTTTATTCAGATTCCATCAGAGCAAAGAAAAACTGGGCTTCAGACCTGTCTCTAGAGCATACTGCCTGTGTGTCCTTGACAAAGACACAATCCTTAGTTTTTTAGGCACTTCTCTAAATCTATACATTTTTTAAAAGATGTTGACCTATATTGGGAGAAGAAGTTTTTTTTTTTCTGTTAATTTTCCATATTAACAGAAGCATATGTCATTTCCTTGTTTCATGATAAGGCCATTTATGGAATTTTGAGCTGGAAGCACATTTAGAGATTTACCAAGTCCAAACCCTTCATTTTGTACAAGGGCAGATCTAGTTCTATAGTGGTTAGGGGGATAACACAAGGTCATATAGATAATAAGTAACAGTAAAGAATTGCACCTGGATACTCTGATTATAGATGAAGGGTATGTGTGTGTGTGTGTGTGTGTGTGTGTTTCCCTTATTGTTTGTTTCCCTTATTCCACCATGTTTCCTCTTGAATTAAGTGTTCAGGAAGGGAGACCAGAGACTCATTTAGCCATTGCATATTTTCAAAATTTTTAGAACGTGATTACAATTTAGATGCCCAGTGAGTGGTAGGTAACTTGAGATGTTTCTATATATATTCCTATGGAGTTCTTCCTCAAAAAAGCATTGTCAAAAATAAGTGTTTTGAGAGACAATGGTGTCTTGCTTTCTCATTTATTATCATTAAACTATATACAGCACTTACATCATTTTGTACTATATTTCTGTAAAGAAAAGGTTCCACTTACCACCTTAGAATGTAAACATCTTGAGAAAAGGGATTGTGCTGTTGTCATTTCTTTTGTTTTTATTTTTTTTTTATTCTGAATATCTAGTACACTGACTTCACATAGCAGGTACTTAACCCATTTTAATTAAATTGAATTCTTGAGAAAAATGAGTTACCTAAAACATTTCCTTATGTATCTACTTACACAAAAATGGGGAAAGGGCAGGAAATAGGCACATAAAAGAAGAATAAAGGTGTGCAATGAGGAATATGATCCTTTTAAAACCAGAAATAGTCAAGAGAATATGGGAGAGATTTTTTTTTTCTTTTCCATTTTGTTTTTATATGAAGGAGAACAGAGTTTGGAGAGTTTTTTCTTAAGAACAACAACAAAATATGGGAGAAAACCAAAGCAAAACCTCATCAAAAAATGGTTGTAGATCTTAATAGCAATCAGCAAGTTTCAGAGAAATGTAGCAATTGGGCCTAGACTGCAATCAAGGTGTTTTGAGAGACTTGCAGTAATCAGCTATTTGTAGAAGTCAGGTTTATGCAGAAAGAAAGACTTGTGTGGCAAAGCTTCCTTTTAAGAATAAAGGAAATGATAAGTGCTAATCAGCCATCAGCAGCTCTAGAAAATACTATATGCAAAGCATGGCCATGCTCTAGGAAGAAAGCCAGTATATAAATCCACTTTATTAAGTGAAAGAATTAGGTAAGAAGCAGGTTGTTTCAAAAGAAATTTCTTAAGTAGTCAATTTCAGAATAGACTAGGAAACGGAAAAGGGCTACTTTACCTTTGAAGTAAACTCCCTTCAGCCAGTTTGATAGGCAAGAGCTATTTCTAATTTTTCAGAAATGGATGTATTACTTATAAATGCCTAAAATGTGTTTTGTCCCACATTAAACATATTTATAGAAAAAATTGATTAATCTATGCTACAAAAACTTAACTTTCTTGAGTGTAGTTAATGTCTTTTATCTCAAATTCTTATAAATATGCTCTCTGTATATGGGTGTATTTAAGTCCTGTGACTTTTTTCTGAATATGGAACTTGCAGTTTGTAAATTCTTTTTCCTAATGTAAATTGGCAGATTTCCCTTCAATTTATAGTTTTCAAAATTTGCTTTGGGCCTTAAGAAGCTCTGTCACTTGTCTTGGGTCCCATAATGGGTGTATGTTCAGAGGCAGGACCTTAGTCCAGGTCTTTTCTTTGAACATAACAGGAACTTGATACATGTTAAGTGTATTAAAAAAATGTTAAGTGTATTCAAATAAATTCAACAATGACAGCTGTTATCAGTGGACAACTCTGCTTTGGGATAGATAAAAGAGAAGTGACATAGGTCTAATCATAGGTAGCTGGGTGATTACATATGAACTGAGTCATTGTTTTGTTCAGTCATTTCATTTATGTCTGACACTGTCACCTTATTTTGAGTTTTCTTAGCAAAGACACTGAAGTGGTTCACCATTTCCTGGTCTAGTTAATTCCACAAATAAGGAAACTGAGAAAGATAGCATTAATTGCCTTGCTCAGGGACAAACAGCCAGTAAGTGACTGAAGACAGATTTGAACTCAAGAAGATGGATCTTATTGATCCCAGACCTGGAATTGTTTCCAATATACTACCTAACTGGCTCAACTGAGTCATTAGGGAGAAAATAGAAAAGGTAGATGCAAAGTGATATTACAGTGCAAGTAACAGAGAGGAGAAAATACAAGCAGAATAATAAGTCATTATAGAAATTTCCTGGAAGATCTGAAACCTTTGGATACCCTTAGATTCATCTTAGATTTCTCCCCTGACCCAGGGCCATTCTAGAACCAATCCAGGAAAGCTAGGTGACAGGAAGGCCTATTACGTTTAGAGGGGCCTTTTCCTCTTGCCTTTCCTCTTCAACCTTTCCCCAGTAGTTCCTACAGCTGAACTTTCTTTGATATACTTGTAATGCCATGCACAAGCAGCTTTCCCGAAGAATGCTACTGTGAATAGCTTTTAAGATTCTGATTACACAGTATAGTGATCACTCTATTTGTTCAAATAGAATAAATCAAAGCAAAACTTTCACAGAAGACTGAGGTACAGCACTCACAATATTACAACTTATCACAGAAAATCACAATATAATATTCACAACATAGTCTCAAAGTACAATAGTCAAAATCTTCCACTCATGGGCCAACTAAGTTAACTCAATCAGTCACTTATCAGTAGTCTCACAGTACAATAGACAAAGTCTTCTACTCATGGGACAACTAAGTTAACTCAATCAGTCACTTATCAGTAATGGTCATATAATTGTCAAAGTCTTCCAGCAATTGGGCACCCTTGATTAACTCAATCAGTCACTTATTCAGGAATCAATTACTAAGCATTATACACAAAACCCTCTATCCCTTAGGTCACTAGTAAACTATAATTCTATAATTACTCATTAAACAAGGAGAGGTCTATTCTTCTTGACTTGGGGCCTGTTCTCAGATCCCCTGGATGTCCTTCCATGGTCCCAGATTCTACATGGATTCACCAGATTTTCACCTGGGTTCAATGGCAGACAGCTCCCAGTTCCTTGACCAGCTCTCTGGGCCGGTCTTGCTCTACACTGATGTTCACAGGGTCTGGTCCATGTCAGATCCTTCACCATTTCTGCTCCAAGGAATTCAAGGCTCAACCAAGCCACAAACAAACAAAGTCTCAGCATCCCAGTCATGCTTCCTCAGTCACCTGGGCTCCTGGCTCCATGCTCCAGGCTCCATCTCCTGGGATCCTGGATCCGGGCTCCTGGCTTCTGGGATCTTGTTCAGAAGAAGGTCCACCACCACAAGTTCTCAGGAAATTCTGGCTCAGGTCTCCATTCTTCTGTAGCTGCTCTGCCACCAGATCTTGGTCTCAAGAACTTCTGACTGTGCCTCTCTGGGGCTTTTCCTTATGTACACACAGCATTAGCTTCCTGTTTCAGCCAACTTCTTCCTGTTACATCAGTAACAGGAGACAGGAGTTCATACCTTCCGTTTTCCCAACAGAGGCTTGATCACTTACTAAATGCTAAGTACCTGCTTCTTTTGCCAACACAAAGGGATCTTCAAATTCAAAATTACATTACCATTACAACACTATATTTCTCAATTTTATAATAAATTCCTTGAGAACAGGAGTTGTTTTGCACTTTCATTTGTGCCTTCAGTAATTTGGGAGTGCCTTATAGGATCTTGTACATAAGTTCCGTCTTCCTAGGACATGTGCTGTTACTCTGGTCATAGGGAAAATTTCTAACAAATTTAATTCTACAAGGATATATTAAGTGCCAGCAATAACTTAGACCCTTGGATAGATGCTAACAATACAAAAAATAAAATGCATAATAGTCTTTAGTTTCTATACATCTGTCTATCTATCTATCTATCTATCTATCTATCTATCTGTCTGTCTGTCTGTCTGTCTGTCTGTCTGTCTGTCTCTCTGTCTGTCTGTCTGTCTGTCTAGATTTAAAGCATATTGTTCTTTATGCTTAATATGTGAAAAGGACCAATGACATCCCAATGATGGATTCAAGATACCGTGTCTTTTACTGTGACTGATCAGTTCAATATGAGCTTGAAAGCCTCTACCACAGGTTGTGCTCAAATAATCTGTTTGAACATTTGAGATAGTGATGTATGTCAATTTGTTAATTTCATATTTTCTTTGTGCTACTACAGTTCTGTTTTGCTCAGAGAGCACAGTACCGTCTTTGATATGGCACCCTATCCTAGGTGGTCCTGTGCCAGTGTCTCCCAAGTCTCCCAAACAATACTAAAGTTCTTCAGAAAAAATCTTTGATGGGGCGGCTAGGTGGTGCAGTGAATAGAACACTGGCCCTGGAGGAGGACCTCAGTTAAAGTCTGGCCTCAGACACTTAACAAAAATAATAGCTGTGTGACCTTGGGCAAGTCACTTAACCCCAATTGACCTCCAAAAAAAAGCAAAAACCTTGATAGTATCCTTGTACCACTTCTTCTAACTTCAATATGACTATTTTATTTGTCTAAGTTTTTCACAAAATACTCTTTTAGGTAAATATCTGTTTGGCATTGGAAGAGCGGGATAGGTTGGAAGGAAATCAGTTAGAAATGATAACTGTGAAAAAAAACACGCTTCTCGTTTCTCAAACATATAGAGAACTGAATCAAATTTATAAAAATGAGAGCCATTCCCCAGTTAATAAATGATCAAAAGATATGATCAGTTTTCTGATGAAGTAATCAAAGCTATGTATAGTCAAATGAAAAAAAAATATTCTCACTGTTGATTAGAGAAATGCAAATTAAAACAATTCAGATCTACTACCTTATAACTATTAGATTGGCTAATAGGACAGTAAAGGTAAATGACAAATGTTGGAGGGTTGGTAGAGTCGCAAACTCATTCATCCATTCTGTAGAATTATAAATCCATGTGTATCCTCTGACATAGCAATAACATAACTGGGTCTATATCCCAAAAGAGATAATGAAACAGAAACGAAAAGGGCCTATATGCACACAAATTAAATATAGTAGCTCTTTTCCTGGTGGCAAAGAATTAAAAATTGAGAGGATGGCCATCAATTAGGGAACGGCTGAAAAATTGTGGTAAGTGATTATGATTGAATTCAATTATACTATAGGACATGACTAGCAGGATGCTCTCAGAGAAACCTGGAAAGACTTATATGAGCTGATGAAAAGTGAAATGTATTGCGTACCAAATAATAGTAATATTGTGGGATGATCAGCTGCAAATGAATTAGCAACTTTCAGCAATATATTGATCCAAGAGAATTTTGAAGGACTTATAATGAAAAATATTTTCCTTCCCCAAAGATTTGATGGTTTCTGAATGCAATTTGAACATACTTTTTAACTTTATTTTTCTTGAAGTTTGTGTGTTTGTCTGTGTGTGAGTGTATGTGTGTGTGTTTGTCTATATTTTCTTTCATAATATGACTATTATGGATGTGTTTTGCATCACTATACATGTGACTTATACTGAATTGTTTGCTTTCTCAGTGGACCTTGGGGTGGGGTGGGGAGGAAGTAAAGGAGATAATTTGAAAATCAAATTAAAAACGAATGTTGAAAATTGTTTTCGCATGTAAATGGGGAAAAACAGAATACTAAATAAAGAAGAAAAAATCTTTAATATATATATATGTGTGTGTGTTCTAAACTACTTTTGCTGAATCTCTTGAATTTTAGTATATTGTTACATTGATTTAATATTCTTTAGGATTATTATTTATTGGTCTCCATGGTATTAGAAAATGCCCATTTATACCCATTGTCTTAGTTCATATTTCCTTTGTCATTTAATATATTTTTGCATTATTCTCTAAATATGATGATTCTAATTTTGCCTTATTTATGATTTATTTTTGAGAATTACCAATTTTGTGAGCTGTGGGGAGGTGAGAAATATTCTGATTTAGATATCATCAAAGGTCTTTCATGTCATTTTTTCATAATTCTCTTCCTCTTTCTATCCTTCTTTGTTTCTTCCTTTCTTTCCTTCTTTGTTTCTTCCTTTCTTTCCTTCTTTGTTTCCTCCTTTCTTTCCTCCTTTTTTTCCTTCCTTCTTTCTTCCTTTCTTTCTTTCTTTCTTTCTTTCTTTCTTTCTTTCTTTCTTTCTTTCTTTCTTTCTTTCTTTCTTTCCTTCTTTCTTTCTTTCTTTCTTTCTCTCTTTCTTTCTTTCTTTCTTTCTTTCTTTCTTTCTTTCTTTCTTTCTTTCTTTCTTTCTCTCTTTCTTTCTCTCTTTCTCTCTTTCTCTCTCTTTCTTTCTTTCTTTTCTATTTTTTTTTTGTTTTTGAAGGGGGAAAGAAAGGGCAATTAGGGTTAAGTGACTTGCTCAGAGTCATATGGCTAGTTTTGTGTTAACTCTCTGAGGCTGGATTTGAACTCAGGTACTCTTGACTCCAGGGCCAGTGGTCTGTTCACTCTGCTACCTAGCCACCCCTTTTTCTTTCTTTCTAACTTTTTATATTAATTAAATTCAGGACAATTGAATATTATAAATTTGTATTATTAATATGTTATGATCCCTGTCTTTTTGTAATTTTGTTTTCTTTTCCTATAAGTATTTAAGCTATGGCATATGGTATTGGTTCATTGGTATTAATAATGTTATTGCTTCGTTGTTTATGGTGTGCCTTTAAGCATAATATAATTCTTTTGTTGATACCTCTTAATGTTTTCAATTATATTATTGCTGTTTCTCAAATCATAATTGTATCTTTTTTCTGCAAACACCTGAAGTAGAATAGATTTTTGAAAAGCTCTCAGATTTGATTTTTTATGTATCTCTATCATCTAAATATGTTTATTGCATGCTGGAATAAATTATATTTTATTATTTTCTCATAGCCTAGTCAATAGAGGGCAAACTTTTAAATTAAAAAATTGTGATGTTAGATTTCATATCATATAAGTTATATATATATATTATATCATATATCATAGCTATATCATATTAGGTTTGTGACAAACCTCTTTGGGCTTCCCTGCAAAAGGAGGAAACATATATCACCTTCTTTACACAGTAGATAATATATTCACTTAGCTTCTCATGCTTATGAGCAACATGCAGGTACCAGCTGTTACCTGTTACCACCATCTCTGGCATTTCTATTGTAATAAGAACTCTTTTTCTTTTTAATCTTTGGATGGTTAAGGATGGTGGTGTCATGCCATATAGGATCAGTTAAGTGGCCTGTGAATGTTTAGCCTGGAGAGAACTGGGATGATATTGATTTTCAGGGTTTTGATGTGAAAGAACATTTGAACTTATTCTTGCTATAGAAAATAAGAACTAGAAGAAATCAATAGATGTAGCAAAAATGAATATTTAAGCTTAAAATAAATTCTTCCTTGAATTTCACTAGACCAAATTGTAATGGCCTATCTCATACAAAGTCATCATTAGTATTTGAATTTGGGTTCAAATTTCACCCTCAAAAATACTCTAATTGACCATAGAAAAAAAATACTTAACTTCTTTCAACCTCAGTATTTTCATCTCTAAACTGGGGATGGTAATGTCTGTAACACCTACTTCATAGAGACAGTAGATAGACCTGGAATCAAGAAAATTTATATTCACATGCAATCAAACATCGACTGGCTGTGTGACCTTAGGCAAGTAACTCAACAACTGTCTGCCTCATGTTCTTTAACTGTAAAATAGATATTATAAAAGCGTTTTCCTCCCAGGGTTGTGATGAGAATAAAATGAGATATCATTTATAAAGTATTTTAAGGCACCATGACTGGCATATAGTAGGCACTTAATAAATGCTTGTTCCCTTCATTCTTTTTCCCTCATATAATTATTTTCAATAACAAATAACGTAATGAATATGAGCCACTTAGAAATTATCAGTTATTGGGGTGGCTAGGTGGTGCAATGAATAGAGCACAAGCCCTGAAGTCAGGAGGAGCTGATTTGAGATTAGGCCTCAGATACTTAACACACACACACTCACACACACACACACACAATAACTGGCCATGTAACCTTAGGCAAGTTACTTAACCCCAATTACCCTCCAAAAAAAAAAAAAAAGAAAAGAAATTATCACTTATGGAATGCATGACTACTTTTCACAAATAATGCAGGAGGAATTTTTCTGTAGATATAGGTTGAATTGCATAGTCTCTGAGGCCATTACAATGGTGAAAAGAGATGTCATTACTTTCATGTCTTCTCTGTTACAGAAATGCTAACAGTCAAGAAATATTTCTTCTTTATCTCTTCTTACACTTTGTCTCTCATTTATGTATTTCTCATAATCTTCTCTATATTATGGCTATTTCTATTCATTTTTACCCTTATTGGATCTCCCTGAGATGATAAATCACATCTTATTCGTCTTTGCACATTGTGGAATAAGTGAATATTATCTTTCCTGGATACTACTATCAAAAGTGGGCAAAGGTAAAGCCTCAGAAGACACAGATTTTGCCATAGTATTATGATCTGTTTACTATTCCATTATATCTGCCTACCAAATAAGTATAAAATCAATCTACTTCCCAGGTTCTCATTCTTGCCCATAAATACAGCCCAATGGATCTCTGTTCATGTTCAATGACCTAGAGTATCTCTCATTACAATTGCTCTCTCTTTCTCCTTTTATGGGCTAGCCACATAGTTTCAATTACTTCATCTGAAAAATATCTTTGATCATCTATCAATTGGGTAATGGCTCTCATTTTTTTTAAATTTGACTCATTTCTCAGATTCTGTTTCCAGGAGTCAAAAGGGCAGAGCAAGAAGTAAGTTGCTCTCACCCTTCCCTATTTTACCTCTGAAATCCCAGAAAATATCACCACAGAAAAAACCCTGCTACAGCTTAGTGAGCAGAAATTCAGGTTACAGTATTCTTGTAGCCCAGGAAGCTTAGGGAACTAATGGAAAAGGCCCCTCTTTGGGGGAGAGGGAGCAGCACAGGACAGGAGGTATCCCTGTAAGCCAGCAGCAAGCCCCAACTCAGCAAACCAGAGGGAGATTGTGAGTTCCAGAGTGATGCAGCAGGCAAACAACCAACACCAGGACATCCTGTAGCCCCTGCAAGTGCTTTAGCACAGAGAGAGGAACCAGTAGACACCAGCTCAGAATACTACCACATATGCTGGCATTTCATAGTAGCAAAATCTCCCAGTACTCCAGCATAATTCCAGGAAGCTCATCTCCAGGAGACACAGCTCCAGGTGTCAGGCACACATCTTCTAGCAGCCAAATATTTGAGTGCAAAGTCCAGATGAGCTGGAGCCAGAACAAAGCCCAGGTGAGCAGTTATTCCCCAGAGGCCAGACTCCCTACTCCCACTCTGAGAGCGCCAGAGTTGCTAACCACAATTCAGTACCAGGTAAGTTGTTAGACCCCTAGATCCTCAAGTTGCAAGCACTTGAGGCCCCAGCACACAAAGTCAGTGATTAGGTTTTAGGCATCCAGCAGACAAAGTTTGAGTCAGTTCCCCCTGTACTCTAGCAAGCGAGCTCAAATCCCAAAATCAGGAATTAGGCAAACAACACGAGCAAAAAGGAATAATGTTAATGACCATAGATTCTTATTATAGGGGCAGAGAACATTAAGGCAAAATATAGAAGACGGCAACACTGTCAATATACCCACATCTGAAGCCTCAGAGGGGAATATGAACTGCTCCCAAGACCAAAAAGCCTCATTTGAATAGTTCAAGAATGATTTTAAAAGTCAAATAAGAGAAGTAGAAGAAAAATTGGAAAAAGAAATGAGAGATGCAAGAGAGAGTCCAAAACATGGAAAAGGATGGACAAAAATTAAATGTAGAAAACCAGTCCTTTAAAAGTGGAAATGTTCAAATGGAAAAGGAGGCACGAAAAATCACTGAAGAGAAGAGCTCCTTAAAAACTAATATGGGCTGAATGGAAAAAAGAGATATAAAGTCTAATAGAAGAAAAGAATTACTTAAACATTAGAATTAGGCAAGTAGAAACTAATGACTCTATGAGATATGGACAATCAATCAAATAGGGCAGAGTCAAGATGGCAGAGTAGAAACAGCAACTCTAAACAGCTCTGGCTTCCACCTTCCCCAATTCACATAAAAGGAGACTCTGAACAAATTTTGGAGCTACAAAACCCACAAAATGACAAAGAGAAGCTAAACTCACACTGAGGATAGCCCAGCAGACCTGCAGAAATTGACTAGCACAGTGCTCTGGGAGATGAGCCCAGGCACACTTGAGCCCCAGGGCAAGCCTGACCACCCCCAGGCTGGAGGGACTCTAGATAACCAGCAGCTGTGGCCGTTTCCAGATTTATCAACACAGAGATGTGTAGGACAAAGTGAGAGGTCAGTGCAATTTGGCTTTGGGACCAGCATTTGGAAGAGCATCGGCTTTTGCCCCTAGGCCAAGAAGCGGCTGAACAGCCTCAGCATGCAGCTGCCCCCAGGAGGCAGCTTCATCTCCTGTCCTGCAGAGTGTAGGGGGACTGAGCGGCCAGTCTGAGGGGTAATCGCTCGTGCTTTACACTTCTTGGATCTGGATTGCAGTCTATGGTGGAGGTCCTGGGGTTTGTGACCAGCTTGCCAGAGCGTGTGGAGGCTTCAGCAAGGGCACTCAACTAATACCTCCGGCAGCTGAGAAAACACCAGTGTTTCCGGTGATAGCTCCTGCCTGGTGGCAGAGTCCTACTGTGGCAAAAAGCCCAAGGGTCAAGTGACTGAGGGGTGACATGACCAGGCAAAGGAAACAAAACAAATAGAAGAATCCAATATTAGACTCCTATTTTGAGGACAAAAAGGAGCAAAGCATGGAACAGGAGGAAGACAGTGAAGTCAGAACTCCTGCACCAAAAGCTTCAAAGGAAAATAGCAGTTGGTTATAGGTCATAGAGGACATTAAGAAGTAGATAAGAGAAGTGGAGGAAAAATTGGGAAGAGAAATGAGAACAATGCAAGAAACTTACAAAATGAAAGTCAACAGGCTGACTGAGGAAAATACCAGCTTAAAAAATAGACTAATTCAAATGGCAAAAGAGGCTCAAAAAGGCAATGAGGAAAAGAATGCCGTAAAAAGCCAAATTTGCCAGATGAAAAAAGAATCTCAAAAGCTCACTGAGGAGAATCATTCCTTCAGAATTATGTTAGAGCAAATGGAAGCTAACCACTTTATGAGAAATTAAGATGCTGTTAAACAGATCCAAAGAAATGAAAGAATAGAATGCAATGTGAAATATCTCATAGAAAAAAAAAAAACACTGACCTGGAAAATAGATTCAGCAGAGATAATTTAAAAATTATTGGACTACCTGGAAGCCATGATCAAAGAAGGAACCTAGAAATCGTCCTCCAAGAAATTCGCAAGGAAATTTACCCTGATGTTTTAGAACCAGAAGGCAAAATAGAGGTTGGAAGAATCCACCCATCACCTCCTGAAAAAGATCCCCAAAAGAAAACTCCTAGAAATATTATAGCCAGGTTATGGAATTCCCAGATCAAGGAGGTAATATTAAGAGCAGAGAGGGAGAAACAATTTGAATTGGATAACATGGGATCTGGCAGCTTCTACACTGAGGCATCGAAGGGCCTGGAATATTATATTCCAGAGGGAAAAGGAGCTGGGATTAAGACCAAGAATCACCTACCCAGCAAAACTGAGTATTATGTTTCAGGTCATTCAGTGGAATAGAGGACTTTCAAGCATTCTTGGTGAAAAAACCAAAGTTGAATAGAAAAGTTGACATTCAGATACAAGAAGCAAGAGAGGCTGAGAAGGTAACAGGGAAAAGAAATCATAACACACTTAGCAAAGTTGAAATATTAACATTCATACATGGAAAAACGATAATTGTAACTGATGAAACTTTTCTCAGTATGAAAATAGCTGAAGGGAATGGAAATATATATATATATGTCTATATCAGACAGTATACGGGCATATGAATACATATGTGAATGTGTGTATATATGCTTACAGATATACATAGATAGAGGTGACAGGACCAATTTAATAGGAAGGAATGATACTTAAAAGGTGAAATTAAGAGGGGAGAGAGGAATATAATGAGAGGAGATGGAGAGAGACAGAATGGGGTAAAACATCTCATATAGAAGAGGCAAAGGAAAATGGTTACAATAGAGGGGAAGAAGAGGAAGGCAAAAGGGAAAGGGCCAAACTTATTCTCACTGAACTTGGCTCAGGGAGGGAATGAGATACACACTAAATAGGGTATCTCACCCTACAGGAGAGTAGTAGGAAAGGGGATGAGAGGGGGGATGATGGAAGGGAGGGCAAGTTGGAGGGGGTGGAGGGAAGATGAAAGTACTCACTTTTGAAAAGGGATGGTATCAAAGTAGAGAATAGAACAAGTGGGTGGTGGGGTAGGAGGGAGGGAAATATAATCAGTCTTTTACGATATATCTACTATGTTAATGTTTTGCATTCACTACACATGTACAACCTATACTGAACTGTTTATCTTCCCAGTAAAGGTGGGTGAAAAGGGAGGAAGAGATGAATCTCAAAGGGAAAATATATATATATATATATATATTTGAATATATATATGTAGGATATTGAAGGCATGAATAACTAATAAGACTTGGAACAATCTAAATGTATTTGGCATTATTTACAAGGTGCAGTTCACAGAATGCATGTATTATGTGATTCAATAGGAAAGATATTCAAGGGATCATGCATCAGATCTTTTCCCTTGCTTTTTTGTACTTGGGTTTTAGATTGACTCCTGTATTAGGTAATAACCAATCCATATTTAGATTTTTGGTGCTTATGCTATATCTTTAAAATCTTGAAGTCCTGCATATAATATTCTATGACAACCCAGTTCTCTGCCTCTGGCATTATATGGGTAGAAGGTGGGATAATATTTATTTGGACAATTTTTGCTTGCCTACCATCTTTTGGCACTTTTCTAGTTGTCTGTGATTCTTTAAAATTACGGATTGTTGTTCAGTAATCACATCTAGCTCCTTCAGTTCTGTAACATGTAATTTGTCTCAAAGGACTTGAACTCATTTAAAATTGTATGGTTCTATTACTATCTCCTTACCTATCTTGGACTTCAATTTCCTCTTAACCATGTTTGTTCTATCCTCTTTCAGTAGTGAGATCATTGACCGATAGAGAAAATGAACACAAAATGGGATTTTAGTAGTTCTCCATTTTCTATATTATTCTCTGGATATACCTTAACAAATTATTTCCATTGTCTTTATCAACCTCCACCAAACTAAGCTAATTTGGGTTTAGAATTCTATTTCTATAATTCTGAGTCATACGTGTTTATTTTTCTTAAATAATCAAAAAGTTTCTGTGCTAGTGAAACATATTCATTTTAATATTATATTGTTGTGTAGAAAAAAATGAAAGAAAAATTTAAATAGTAAAAGTATTCACATAAATGTGTTAGCATATGGGTTAGCAATAAGCCATTATCTAAACAGAGCCCTACTGAGTATAATAGTTGCAGTAATTGCTTCTATGAAGATTTAATAGTTTCTTAGTGCAGTAACAAAAACTATAAGGCTTTTATAGGACCCAGCAAGTGACCATGTACTCATGTAGTTTAAGAAGTTTTTTTTTGTTTGTTTTTTTTGTTTTTTAAGCAATCAGGGTTAAGTAATTTGCTCAAGGTTACACAAGTTTAACAAGTTTGTTTTAAGACTGAAATTGTATTTATTTAAAGCTGTATTTATATGCATCCTCACAATCTATTAATTCTTCTGACATCTAGATTGGTTCTATATTGTTAAAAATCTTCCACCTGTCTCACAGCTCTAACATTTCCATTTTTCAAATTAACTTTCTTCTTTGCGTTGGTTCTCTGAATACCACTTTTTCACTTTCCTCTAAAGTTCCCACCCCTTTATACAAGCTTCTCCCCAACTTTGTTCATTATTTCTCCTTTTATGTTTCTGAATTATTTAGTTTATCAAATAACATGAAAGTAAAATTGTGTTCCTCAGTTCCTTTTAAATTTTTAAGCTTAAAGACCATATCTGTAGTTAAATTGAACAGATACTTACTTAAGAGGACACTCTTGAGATTAAATAAACAGTATAACCTCTGATGGTAGCTAGAAAACTTTGGTGGTCAGTGTATCTTTCCCTGTTTGAAATTTGTCAAAATCTGTTCTCTCAATTGTTCTGTTGTGCGTCTAAGGGTTTTCCCTGAAAATTTCCCCTGAAAACTCAAAGTGTCAAATACATAATTAATGTGCATATTCATCTGTAGTGGCATTATGAAAATTGTGGCTAATATTCTTTACTCTTTGTTGAATCCATTGGTAGGATAATAGTAAAAATAATACAATATACTAGCCTGCTTCATAAGAGTTAGTTCTACAGTTGTCTGGCAATAGAAAAGTGCTGCTATTCTTAACTAAGTTTGTAGTTGTTTACTATTGACTGAAATAATAAACAAATAATGAAACCACTGAGAAAACATATATAACACTAAATACGTCTATGAAGTATAAAATGATCTGTGTTCTCTTCCCTTTGTCATCACTTCCAGAAAGGGAGGAGGGTACAATGTCCTCACAGAACACACATAGCTCTACCTACTCAAAGACTGCGGTGGATCTTTCTTTCTGGTCTTAGCTTGCTCCTCCCTTGGAACCCATCCTAGGCTTTAATGATAATGGCTATTTAAACTCCATTTAGTCATATGAGAAGTCAGTGACCTCAATTTACTGTTTGTTAAGAGTTATTTAGTAGATCATCATGCAAGACCCTTTTTTTTTCCTCAAGAGCCCCTACAAGAGCCTCCCACCCCAGCCAAGTCAGAACTTGAGGGCTGTATATTATATACTATTGGAAGAATAACAGTCCTTCAGGACCACCATTTCCCTTTAAATTGCATGCTGATTGCTAGTAAACATATTCTTGCACAAATTGGGAGCAAACTCATATAAAATAGAAATAGGCTTACAAATGGGGGATAGAACTAGGAAATATGTTTAATTTTATCTATCTAGCAGGAGGCTGGGGAGAGGCAGGAAAAATGCAACTTCCCCTTAACATACTTGCGCTCCACAGGGGACTAGCAAGAGTCCATTTCTGCTCAATCTATAGTCAACTGATAACAGTCTCATCCTTCTATTGTGAAAGATAACTCTGGTTGTCCCAAAGGTAGCCCTGTTTTTCTGGGCCTCTGTTGGGGGAGTGATTCCCCTGCAACAGATCCCGGCGAATAGCCC
>NW_027186320.1:5658065-5669390 GCF_028583685.1 Petaurus breviceps papuanus
CAAAGCAACCCTGGCACCACCCATAAACCCCTCCCCCTCCCCCATCAGGCCTCTTTCAGCAGCCTCTGCCCTTTTCCATCAATCTCTATCATAGCCTTGATTTCTAGACTCCTTATCAAAATTCTAACTCATTCTTATATCTTACAATGTTTCTTGTTTTCCCCCAGCATGTGGAAAAGAGAATAAAACTACATCTTTCAGGAGCCTGCAGGATTAATCTTTGGCCCATAAGTTACACTTGCATTATTTTATGCTCATAGTCAACAAGCAAATGTATCATGCTTTGTAAAGTTCGGGGGCAATGGATTTTTCCAGTGACCTATTATTTTATTTATGGAATTCTGGAGCATTAACCCATGCAAGCTTATTTATGATGTTTAGCGAATGAAGTTGTCTGGTTGCTTCAGGCAGGGTTTTATGACCACATTTTGTTGAGGTAAGGCTTTGCTCTTCAGCATTGTATATTCAGGAACTTATTTTTTTTTTTAGTTCCCCCAGGAGTGGTAGGTTTGTAGAATTTACTTCAGTGCCAAGTACATAATAAGATAATTAATAATCACCAGTTAGATAAATGGACGGATAAATCAACTGAATCATGCTCACTGATATCAAAAGACTGATTTGTTGGTCAACATTTCTATTTATCTACTTATACTTAAAATCATAAATAGTAACTAAAACCAAATATTCATGTTGACCCAATACCTCTCCATATTGCTGGAAAGAACTTTGAAAAATTATCCCCAGAAACATTTTACTAAACTACACTTCTACCTTTAATGTAAAATAAAATAAAATCATACAATATAAAAAATGGAAGGAACCTTGGATATTATCTACCCAGTATACTTATTTTATACATGAGGATATTGAGGCCCAGAGCGGTGAAATGAGCTATGATTCATATTCATAAGTTATTACTTTATGGCAAGCATGTTACAATTACTTCTACCACAGACTATTATACGTTGGTAAGGGTCTTCAGTTTTATTCATTTTGCCCAGGCCTTGAGCCTTAAGGTTCTGAATAAGATCCATTTTCTTGGGCTAATATTTTTAGGACCATGCTCATACAGGTACAATAATGGAGTTGGATAAATGCCTTTTAAAAATTTTAGGGAAACCTGTATCAAGGAGGGAGGATAAATGTCTTTATCTTTTTTTACAGATTTGATGAAGTATTTTTCCTACTTATACTATAGTTATTGACCTTAGTGCTTCTTAACTAATGTGGACACACAGAACTGTACCTGTGATTCCTTAATGAGTGTGTGCATATCCTTACTGATCATTGGTATTTAGCAAATGCTTTAAAAATTTTAAGTATACTTTATTGATTCAATCCCTCCTGATCCAGATCTTATATTTGAGGCCAAAATGTTCTTGGCTTAAAACTATTATATTTGAGTTTGTGTCTGTGGCAGGAAGCTAGGAGACTTTCTAGTCTTGTGAGTCACTCATTTTCAAATAAAGTCTCAGATTATGTTACTTACTGTGAAGATAGACAAAGAAGAAAAAATTCATTAGTTTTATTTATCAATTAAAATATATTATTACATTACATAATTATAATATAACTTTAAAATATATATATATATATATATATTTCTTTTTCAGTTTCACAAAGTAGTGGTTTCTACACTTGTCCTAAAGAATAAAATATGTTTACTCTTCTTGAGCCTGGAGGCATTTGGTTCATTTGTGCAATGATAAAAGTTGGTAATTGCTGTCAATAGAGAAAGTGAGTAATAATAGTGGAGACAGGTAGAGATTACTGGATTGGAGATTTGGGACCAGTTTGTAGTTACAGTTTTACCACTAACTAACTTAGTGATATTGACAAGTCACTGCATTACTTACCATTTTACCTCAGCTGTAAAATTAGATAAGTATATTAAATTGTTTCTAAGAAAAGTTTCACCTTTAATTTGTCATATTTTTTTCAAATCATTTTTGGCAGCAATAGAAAATTACTTGGGAAATAAGGATCTATTCTATTACACCAGTTGTTCAAATTTTTTCCTTTTTGTTTCCAAATCCTAAACTCTACCTAGTAAAAGGGAAACTTGTTTTGTACCAAGCAGTTTGTTATATTAACATATATGTGTGCATATATATTATATAGTGTGTATACATGCACACATACATACATATGTGTATGTATACAAACACACATACATAGTTGAGAGAGAAAGTAAATTTTTGTTATAAAAACATTGAAATCAATAAAGAGACCATTCAGGTTTTTCCTAAGGAAGATTACTTTTACCCACAGAAATTAATTAATTTAATTTAATTAATCTTGTCTGAGGACAGTCTACTGAGAAAGAGCTCCTTGAGATTCTCAGCAACAGACTTCAGAACTGCTCATTTAATATTAGTCATGGAGACTCATAAATGATGTAAACCTGTTTGCTCCTACACTACAGAAACTATTCCATGTTTCTTCTTTTTTGTCATAATTGTCTTTTTTTTTTAAAGCAATTGGGGTTAAGTAACTTTCTCAAGGTTACACAGCCAGTTATTATTTTGTGTGGGTGTTAAGTATCTGAGGCTGGAACTGATCCCAGATATCCTGACTCCAGGGCCGGCTCTTTTACTCACTGAACCACCTGGCTGCCCCAACTTGACTTTTTCTTTACTGTTATTCATTTAAAATATTATAGAAAAATTAACATTTGCAAAGTAATTTGCTAAATACTAGGTAAGATGGGAAAACATAGATCAAAGGATTATGAGACCAATAAATTAGATCTAGAAAGAATCTTGAGTTATTTAGAACAACCTTGTGGATTGAAGAATTGAGACCCAAAAAGCACAACATGTTGATGGTCACATAATTAGCAAGGGGACTAGCTAGGGTTCACAATTATGTTTTTGATGATTGCTGCTTTATAATAGAATTTAATATCTAGTACAGTTAGGTGAACTTGTCTTGCATTTCTTTGCATTGATTCCCTTAATATTCTGGACTCTTTGTTCTTCCAGATAAATTTTATTATTGTTTGTTCTAAGTCTATAAAATATTTCTTGTAGTTTGATCAGTATGGCACTGAATAAAGTAATTACATTTATGCAGATTTGTCATTTTTATTATATTCGCATGGCCACTGACTCATGAGCAACTTAAATGTTTCTATTGTTAAACTATCTTGTCTGTATTGTCATTTACATACAATGGCAGAGTCTGCATATACTCTGTCAAAACTATGAGGTGGTGTTTTGCTACTTTCCTGGCAATTGTGTCATACACACCAGGTACCAAATACCACATCTCTCAACTCCAATGATTCGTTTTTGTTTGCTCTTATTATTTCTTGGCATAAAATGCTTGCAGAAAAATCGACAATACTAGAAAGTTCTAAAGGCTATCCACCATTAGAAATAGCATTCAGTAGCTTTCAAGGGCTTCATCTGGGCACAACTCTCTCCAGAGCAGCCAATTTTTCTACTACTCCAATGTATATACTTGGGTAATATAACAATTCAGCATTTATCAAGGGCTACCTAAACTATGATTTTCCCCACCCCAGTTGCAAGGGTGTAGATATAATGAGTTGAAGTCAATTGGAATGTATTCATTTGTTCTGGCACAATTTTTTTTTTTCTGTAAAAAGTCATTGAAAATAATTTTTGAAGATGACTAAACTCCCCATACAGTGTCCTTAAAATTGGGAGATAAATAATTGGAAGATTATACTTATAGAAAGAAAATGTATCATTTATTTAAAATATAAAGCTTTATTACTTAAAATATATTTTTTATTTCTACTTGTTATTTTCAGTTTTATACAAACTATGGGAAATATTTTAAAATAAGGCTTATTAAAATAATCATGGTGACAAATTATATTTTGTTTCTCAAATAATTATTTAAAAATATTAGAAAAGGTAATAGTGTTTTTTAAAGTCACATTAATTACTAGACTTAATTAGTTTCTTAATGTATTAAATGCAAAAATCTTCATTGGGAAACATTAAATTCATTTTAATAAAGCAAAAAAATCAATGTATGAAATGAATTAAATAACTCCAAGAATAATTGTGGCAAAATGACGGCAGCAATGAAAGATTATTACAATTTAAAAAACAGTTAGCTAAATTTTAACATTTGTGACAGTTTAAAATAGAAAATATACAGTGAATATTTCAGTATATAAAAATTACCTACACAATAAAAATTTGTATGTGCTTATTAATTTTATGACAAGTATAAATTAATATAATTTGTAGTCTGTATAATGGCATTGAATAGTTAATTATTATTTTTATAGTTTATTTTTCAAAACCAATTTAAGATATTTGCTCTCAATTTATTTATTAATTTGCCAAAAAGACCACAATCAAATAGTAAATAAAAATAGCTAACTTTTATATACTATTCTAAGGACTTTGAAAGTTTTTTTTTGCTTGAAATAATATCCCATGTGGTAGGTGCTGTTATAATCCACACCCAGTTTACAAATAAGGAAAATGAAGCTCAGAGAATTTAAATGAATTGTACAGGACAACAAGTATACAACTTGTGTAGGAGTTAGAATTTTAAGACAACATTCCTGACACCATGGCCTGTGGCCTGAAGAATTTTTAACAATTGTACTTTGGGTGGGTGCTATATAGAACACAATTTTAAATTTAATTTTTTCCATAATTTTCTTAAATCTAAAATCTAGACAGTCAACAAAACAATATATCAAGGCCTGATTTTTAGTGTTTCCTGATTTTCAAGGTGGAATCAATAACATTGAAAATTTAACAGTTTTCTCTCTCTTTGAGCTGGCTCTAGAACAATATTCCTGACACCACTCAGATTTTTAAAATCAGATACACACACATATGACCACTCATATAGATACAGAGAAAAGGACAGAGAAATAGAGACAGAGAAAGAGAAAGATTATTGCATGTGTCAATTCATCATCAATGGGCAGCTGAGTGGCATAGTAAATAAAGTGTCAGGTGTGAACTCAGAAAGATTCCTTTTTCTGAGTTTAAATCTGAAGTTGGACACTTACTAGCTTTGTGATTTAACCCTCTTGCCTCAGTGCCTCATCTGTAAAATGAGCTAGAGAAAGGAAATGATAAAGCACTCCAGTATCTTTGCCAAGAAAATCAGACATGACTGAAATGATTCAACCACAGTTGATCATTTGTTATTTAAGAAGAATTTAAAGGGCCATGAGACCAGTAGCAATGTATCCAGATAAACACCAATAGATAGAAGTACTTATGTGGATTTTTATTTTAAACAGATTGTGTTGCATTCATAGAAGAGTTTTGTTTCTATATTCTACCTCCCTAGTGTTAGATTTACTTCATATATATATATACACGCACATATATTATACCTTATTACAGTTAGCAAATTAAGCCTAATAGAATTAGATTTATATGTGTACATACATACATACATATATGTTGTTTTTCTGTTGTGTTCAATTCTTCATAACCTCATTTGGGGTTTTCTCAGCAAAGATACTAAAGTGGTTTGCCATTATTTCTCCAACTCATTCAAGAGAGGAAGAAGTGGGATCAAACAAGGTTAAGTGACTTGCCCAAGATAACATATCAAGCAAGTGTCTGTGGCTATATTTTAACTCAAGAAGAGAAGTCTTCCTGACTCCAGGACCACACCCAGATATTTAAAATTTCTCTTTATTGTTTATAATGCTAAAAGTCAAAATTCACTTTTTGTGTTTCTCTGGTAACCATAAAGACACAATTTATCACATAATAGTTGCAAAATCTATTAGGGATATTTTTTCACCTCACAAATGAATTTTATTCATGTTAAAATATATGAAATAAATGGAAGAATTAGCTGTATTTATAGAATACCTTAGATCTTTCTCTGTAGTCTGAAACTTAAAAGCAGCACTTATTAGCATTATATATTCCAGAATTAGAATAAGTAAAAATTTTAAAAATACAGGAAAACTGAATTTTGACCCCATAAGTGGACTCTAAATAAAAAGCAATAAAGAATTGTAGGGGCAAATGAATTTTAACTAAAAGAAAAAAAAAGAAAATCAAGAAAATTAAACTTTATTTGTTTATTAAACTATTGTCCCTGGATTGCTGTTTATCTTTCTACCCTGCTGAATCACATAAAAGTCATTTTTCATTCTTGCTAAAAACCTTTTTTAAAATATTAGAGAAAAGCAAGACTTTCATAATCAATCCAACCTATTGTCTCAGAAGGAGAATGACTTAGGTACTTAAAGAATCCATATTATTGAGTTGTTATTAATAGAGGAAAAATTTACTTAGGTTTAAATTGAAATAGTTGAGAAAGTAGAATTTTCAGTGAAAAAAAAGTTTAAATTGTTTTATTATTTCAGTTCTCATATAGGCCTTTTCTCTTCTCCTAGTGAATATCTTCCCTTATTTTTTTGAAGTGGTTACCACCTATAAAGAATCCTGAGGTACAATGTAAGGCCCAATACAAAATAGCAATAATATGTAGCAGAAATAATAATTCACAATGATTTATGGTTAGTGAAACGGTTTTCTTCATGGGAAACTTTTACAAGTTTGTTATTTATGGCAGAAGTTTTATTTGTTTTGGATTAGCTATTTTAAATTCAATTTAAATAAAAATAATTCAAAACAGTAAATTCCATAGGATAGTCAACAATATTGAGTATTTATGGGGAGTTTAAATTTGAAACCTAGGTCTTTTTTTTTCTTATTCATGTGTCATAAGAATTATTCTCAATTATACATATATATATATATATACATACTTGCAAATATACATACACACACACACATATATATACATACATATGTATGTACATGCATCTATGTGACCAAACCATTTTTCATGCATCACTAAATCTTCTAATTCTTCTCAATGAGTAATATTTTGAGTTCACTAAGTAAGGAGTATATTATTCATCTGTGTATCCTCAGGGTCAGGGGATACACAGTGCCTTGTATTATATTCTCAAATAGGAAATCTTTCACTTAGGGCAAGAATAGTTGATAACGGGCATAAAGGACAAAAACATTGTCGAGGGGTTCCAATCCAGCCTACCCATTAGAGGCAATGGCAAGGATTAGAGGTAGTGACTTTAGCAATAGAGGGTTGAATATGATGGGGTGAGGTTCTATCATGGTGCACAAAAGGCATAAAAGCTCTGAGTACAGTTATGGTAGGAGATATGAAAGTATGTTCTCTAGTAAGTCAAGAATCTATGCCCCTCTTACAGTTAAAAGAGTGAAGAGAGATCGAGAAAAGTACACCAAAGGCCTTAAGGTATGATGGGAACAGTGTTTGATGTATGGTTTGTTAAGATCAAAGGGTTGTCCCTGGACTATGGAGAGGGAGGACTTCATGTCAGCCTCCTGAAACAAAATTCCACTTTCCCCACATTAGTTCTAACTCTACCTAACATATAATAAGTTTTTATTAAAAATTTGTTGAATGTAATTCAACTGAATGCGTGTGATAAAAGCATTATTCATCGGTAATTCTTGCACATAGGCTGGGCCATTTCCCTAAATAGGAAGGAAATTATTACCAAGAATTAATTGATCCATTCTTGAGACATTAATAAAATTTTCTGGTTGCCAAAGTCCCTGAACGACAGACTTACAAGTTTCTCTGAAGGGTATACCACATAGGATAGGCTACTTTTATTTTATTTTTAGTTTGTTTTTCCTCCTGGAAGTCAAGGAAGCTATTCCTTTTATTCCTTGTTTTTATCCATGGGCCTACAACTTGAGTTGTTAATCTCACTTTGTGGTTACTTCATACAGCAAGAGGTCAACCTATCAGAAGTAAGTTTCCCTCAGTTTTGATAGATTTTCTATTTCACCTAATTCTTCCTTTTGAGCTATTTTTGAGACACATTTCAACAGAACCATGAAAGAATGTAGGCCTACTTGTAGCAGTGGTGTATCCTTACTGAATATTCTTTCTATGGTCTCATTAAAATAAACATAATTTGGTTAAGGGTAGGATGATAGAAAAGTTTCTTGCTAATTTTGTTCCAATTCCATGCCTAACCCATAAGACTAGCCACAACAAGACTTGGCCTACAATAATTAATGATGAAACCAAATATGCTCTTTTTGAGGCAAATCATTTTATCACTTTATTATGCTTTGAAGACCAACTTAAACAAAACATGGTATGTTTTTATAAGTTATTTTTCAGTTTATTGATAATAAATTGACTTCTACTTGACAACATATCTCAAATCATAAAAAAATACAAATAGTAGCTTTCATTTTCCCAGTATGAAACTCTCAAAATTATTTGTGGTGAATGTTATTAGCTCATTTTCAATTTTCTATTAAAACTGTCACACCTTAAGACTCAGATCATTTTCAGTTTCCTTTGACCCCCCCCCCCTCCCTACTTTACTGCTACATGGAATTAATTAATTGTCACTGTAGGACAGGTTGAATAATTCAATAAAAAAACTGAGGAGACATAAAAATAAGTGTTATGCAATTCATGAATTCATAAAAATTCAAATATGAGATGTGTATGAGTAACTGAATGCTTTAGTATGCATGATATTTTCAAAGCAATATAAGTCTTAGCAAACTCACTTTTGGCAAGGCTATATTTCAGTATCATTCAGAAGTTCAAAATCTTTGCTATATTATATATAGCTGTATTTTATTTTCTTCTGGTATTAGAATAGAGTACATGGGTGTTAGAATATATACATATATATGTACATATACACATACACACTTTTATATATATATACATATATACACATATATATGTAGATATATAATTGTTAGAGGAATGGAATGGAAATTTAAGATCTTCCCTGCCCCTTGGCAATTTGATAGGCTTAAGTGCACCTGGAGCCTGTGGTGGGAGGCTTGTTTTTCAGGAGATACTTTGTGATTGGGCAGTGGGGACAAGCAGGTTATTACATTTATATAATTCTTGAGATGAAGCTTTGCTTTGGGGCTCACTTTGAGAAGTGTTGTGTGATTTGACCAGATGAGACTCTGGACAGCCATTGAGAGCTCCCCAGCTTTGAAAAACGCAGATGTTGATGCTTCCCTGTAGCAGCAAGCACCCCAAGCATCCTCAGGGTGGCTGCCAATACAAGTTCTTGAATCTGCTTTGATAAAGGAAAGCAACTCAAAATGGGTTAACAAGCTTACTTTAATCAGTCAAACATATATCGTTTACCTAGTTCAGGGGAAAGAGGTAAGCACCTGAACTTCAAAGTATACAGACAGAATTATCAAGACAGAAACAGATCAAGTGGACAGCTTTCCAAACTGTCCAGTCATTACATCCATACCAAATCAACATCTGGGTTTTTCAAAGCGGGGGGACTCTGGACAACAGCTTCCCAGAATCCATATCAAATCACAGAACACTTCTCAAAGTGAACCCCCAAACAAAGCCTCACATCAGGGCTTATATAGCCTTCTCCTGGCTCAGAGAATGTAACAACCTTTTGGACTCACTGGACAATCAAAAAGTATCTATTGAAAAACAAGTCTCCCACCCCAGGCTCCAGGTGCACTTTAACCTAGGGGCAAGGAAGATCTTTAAATTTACATTCCCATTACATTCCCTCTCTCATAACTGACTATGTATGCAGGTAATGGTTGGATAGTTAGAGGACTGTCTGGTTGATTTGTTTATTGCTCTGTCTTCTTGTAATTTCTGCTTGTAACCTCAGTATAATCTGAAGTTCAGGGTGCTGATTTTTTCCCCTGAACTAAGCAAATGACATATGTTTGATTGATTAAAGCAAGATTGTAATCCCATTTTGAGTTGCTTTCCTTTAGAAAAGCAGATCTAAAAACTTGTGTTGGCAGTGACCCTAGCGACACTGGGGTACTTGCTGGTGCAATAATATATATGTATATATAATATATATTATATGTAATATATAATATATAATACTCTAGAGTATTAGAATAAGTACTTGGGATCTGAAAACATAAGTTGCAGTACCAGTTCTGCTATTTTCTATAGAAAAAGAACTTTACCTTTGTAAAACTCAGCTTTTACATATGTGGCCATAGATAGATGTGAGAAAAGAAACACTTTACAAACTATCAACTGCCTTATACATTTATTATTAGTAGTAGTATTAGTAGTAGTAGCAGTATTACATTAACAATAAGTAACTTGTGTAAATATTAACCGTTTAGACAAGAGATAACATAGTATTTTTAGTAGGAAATTACAGTTAAAATCAGGGAGGACTGAGTTCAAATATGGCCTCTGGCACATATCAACTCTATAACACTGAACAAATCACTTTACCTCTCTGTTTCTTCGTTTCATCATCTGAAAATGAAATGATAGAACTCTATGGTCTCTAAAGTCCTATCAGACTATAAATCTAAATCTCAGTTCTTCATTGGGGACATAGTTCCCAAAAAGTATATATCTGGATAGCTATTTTTGATATTTCAATGGGCCCAGCATATTATTGGTATGAGTAACACTATTTTTATAATTTTCGTCCTTATTTTTATGCATATCGTCTATTGAAGTTCTACCAATATATCAAAGCCTTCTTATTTATATTTCACATCTAAAAAAGCAGAAGCCTTAAATGCATCATTTGCTATAGGACTGACCCAGATCATTTACAAATTAAGTGTGTTCTAGATTACGTCCATTATACTATTTATTTTTTTGAAGGGAAAAAATTTTATTAATACCTTATATATCTATATCTATATCTCAATCTATCTATCTTTCTTTCTGTCTATCTGTCTATCTATCTATCTATCTATCTATCTATCTATCTATCTATCTATCTGTATTTTGCCTTTTGGAGGGCAATTGGGATTAAGTAACTTGCCCAAGGTTAAATGACTAGTTTTGTGTGTGTGTGTGTGTGTGTGGGGGGGGTGTTAAGTGTCTAAGGCCGGAACCGAACGCAGGTCCTCCTGACTCCAGGGCTGGCGTTTTACTCACTGCGCCACCTAGATGCCCCAAACTTTCATATTTTTAACAACAAAATCTTTTATATTTATCTATCACAATAAGCATTTTTGAAATTTTTCACTCAATTATATGTAAAAACTATTTTAACATTCATTTTTAAAGTTTTGCATTCTGAATTCAATTCCTCCCTCCCTTCTGTCTCCCCTCCTAGAGATGGTTAGCAATATAGTAGAAGTTAGATATGTGCAATCATGTAAAACATTTCCATATTAGTCAATTTGTGCAAGAATGCTCTAACAAAATAAAAGAGAAAAGAAGGAAAGAAGGGAAAGGGAGGGATGAAGAAAGAAAGAAAAGGAAAGCAAGAGGAAAGAAAGAAGAAAAGGAAGGAAGGAAGGAAGGAAGGAAGGAAGGAAGGAAGGAAGGAAG
>NW_027186320.1:5669400-5713567 GCF_028583685.1 Petaurus breviceps papuanus
AAGGAAGGAAGGAAGGAAGGAAGGAAGGAAGGAAGGAAGGAAGGAAGGAAGGAAGGAAGGAAGGAATGAAGGAAGGAACGAAGGAAGGAAGGAAGAGTGATTCAATCTTTACTTAGACAACATTGGTTCTTTCTCTGAATGTGGATAGCATTTTTCATTGTGAGTCTTTTGGGTTTGTATTGAATCATTGAATTGTTGAGAATAGCCAAGTCACTCACAATTCTTTGCCATACAATATTTCTGTCACTGTGTACAATGTTCTCCTGGTTCTGATCACTCACCTTGTATCAGTTCAAGGATGTCTTTCCAGGATTTTCCTGACATTATCTTGCTTCTCATCTCTTAAAGTACAATAATATTGCATTACAATCATATTCCAAAACTTGTTCAGCTATCCCCCAATTGATGGGCAACCCCTCAATTTCCAATTCTTGGTTCCCCAAAAGGGCCACTATAAATACTATTGTACATATAGATCCTTCTCCTTTCTCCTTTAAAAATCTTTTTGGATACAGACCTAGAAGATATATTATTGAATCAAAGTATATTCAGAGTTATATAGCTCCTTAATGCATGGTTCCAAATTGTTCTCCAGAATGGTTGTATTATCTCACAACTCCTCCAAAAGTGCATTATTGTATCAGTTCCCCCTCATCTTTTCTGACATAATTTTCCTTTTCTGTCATATTAACCAATCTGATAAGTGTGAGATGGTGCCCCAGAGTTGTTTTAATTTTCATTCTTCTTAAACTTTTTCTACTCAGGACCCCTTCAGTACTTCTATAAAGCATTTTTTCACATGACTAAAGATAGCTTTGATTTCTTTGTCTGAAAATTGCCTGTTCATATTCTTTAACTATTTATCAATTGGGGAATGGATTTTCCATTATATTATTTCTACTGCATAATTTATTGTTTATAATATGCTCCTATCTCAGTAAGTCATTTAGTCAGCAAGTATTAAGTACTTAGACTTACTATGATTTTCAACAACTACTAATCACTTTGATTTTTGATTCTTATAAATGATATCCCATGATTAATAGCCATATTGTTTACCTGGGAGAATCAATGATTAAAAAAATGAACTTTATTTTCAGGTGTAGCTTGAGGCCCAATAAATTTTGATTCTAATCACAGAACAGGTAAAATAACAGAAATAAAATAATAATTCATTTAAGGAGGAAGGGAAGAGAATAAGCATTTATATGACAGTTACTGTGTGCCAGAAACTGTGCTAAGCACCTTGCAAATTAATCATAATCACTATGAAATTTTTCATGGAAAAACATGCAACTAAAAATGTTTTATTCTTCATAAAACATGGATAAACAGGGTGCATCCCAAACTCATCTGTTGACTTAAATGTCAGTTAGGGAGAGAGAAGAGATTACATAGTATGAAACAGGGGGTGGGAGAGGGAAAGGATTCATACCAGAAATGTGTATCTGGGCAGCATCTGACCCATAACTCCAGAGAGGATAATGGAGGAACTACCTGGCACTGCTGCTGGAACAGCTGTCTGGAAAGCTCTTTGACTCTTCAACTATCTTTGAGTGAGGGTCTGCCTCTGGTACTGTCAATTATACCAAGCTTTGCTTCAGTAGCTATCATTCTCATCCACAGCTGTCCTTCTGAATCAATCATGACAGCTACTCTCTGCTGCTTCTGATTTAGTTAAATGCTCTCTACCCTTTAAATTTATTAGACTGCAGGTCCAATGGGGTTCTATTGCTTAGATTTAAACAACCAAATCTCAGTCCTTGGGTAAATAATTTACTCTTTTATAGTCAGCCCTGAGGGTCCATGTGCCTGATTATTTATAAAATTATTGGCCCTGTCTTCTTTACCTGCCTCACAGTTCTATGTAGGTGGTGTCCCCAAAGGTCTCTTCAGTCAGGCAGCTTTTATGAGATACTCCCTTATTCATTTCCACAGAGGTTTCCTAACCCTTACTCCTAATGTATTTTTGGTAAGTGACTTCCTTTTATATCTTGCCAGCCTCTGGGGCAAGTAACATTCCTCCCCAAATGGTTCATATTTCACACTGTATTTCTGAGACTCGTGTTATAAACCCTTTCATTGTTTTTGATCCTCAAAGTAGCCTGCATTATGAGTCCTCATGATGAATGCCTGATCTTCAGCAGCAGAGAAGGACAAGATTAGTCACATCTCTCTTGTTAGGTTTAATACTTACACAAGAGATCATTCTGAGGCACAAGTCTAACTTTTTTTTTCCCCACTCTCTTAGATTGCTATTAGTCTAGCTACTACTGCTAGGTACCTATGACTCTATTCACAGCTTCATCCTTGTGGTAATGGAATTCTAGATACTTATTTCAATGTATATTGTTGGTGTGGAGTGTCCAGTCAGATAATGACTTAGTCCTCTAAACTCCAGCCTACTTTAGGAAAACTACATCCTTTCATTTGATCACTGGCTATGTACTTTGCTGTGAATTCAATGAAAGATTACACATAGATATTTTAATCAGATCAAAAGTAGCAACATTGTTGATATAACAGACTTAGAACATGAATTTTCTTTGATCCCTGTACCAAAGACTTGCCCAAAGAGGAAGTTATTTGTTTTTGTTTTTTTCTGTGTTGATGGCTATTTTTCTACTTTACTATCTCATCTTTGTAGTAAGAACTAACCCCAGGGTGGAATCAAGGTGGTGGAGTGGAAACAGGACTTCCACTGAGCTCCTGCTCCCACCTCCTCCAATTCATGTAAAAAAAATGAATCTAAACAAACTTTGGAGCTACAGCAACCACAAAATGACACAGGGAAGCTAACTTCCAGTTGAAGACAGCCTGGCAGGCTGGCAGGAAGTGGCCAATGCAGCATGTTGGGAGCTGAGCCCAGGCCTGCGCAAGCCTGAAGTTTTAGCCTCAGGGTGGCTACAACCAGCCACTGGATGAAGGGAATTGAGATCAATAGCAGCTGTGGCAGTTTCCAGAATAATCAACCAGTAGATGCTAAGGACAAAGTGAGAGATCAGTGCAGTGTGGACTTTGGGACCTATGAGTTCAGGAGTGAGGTTCAGCCTTTACCTCTGGCTGGGGGCATTGGCTACAACCACATGGCTGCTTAAGAGCTTCTGGTCTGCAGACTGTAGGGGGACCAAGTGAACAGTCTGAGGGGTAATCACTCTTGCTTTAACCTATTTGGGTCTGGATCGTGGTCTAAGGTAGAGGCCCTGGGGTGCATGTCCAGTTTGCCAGAGAATGTGGAGGATTCAGAATGGGCAATCAACTAATATATGCAGCAGTTATGAAAACCCCAGGCATTGGGACAATGCTCCTCATGCTGGTAGCAGAGTTCTACTGTGGCAATAAGCTCAAAAGTCAAGTAATTGAATAGCAACATGAACAAGCGAGGGAAGTAAGGCAAGCACAGCATTATGACTTTGGATTCCCTCTTTTGGGAACAAAAAGGATCAAGGCATGGAAAAGGAGGAATATAGCAAAGTCAGAATGCCTGGAACAGAAGCTTCCCTGAAAAGAATAAGTTGCTTACAGACCATAGAGAAGCTTAAGAAAGATTTTGAAAACCAAATAAAAGAAGTGGAGGAAAAATTAGGAAGAGAAATGAGAATGATGGAAGAAAATTATAAATTGAGAGTCAATAAACTGACTGAAGAAAATAACACCTTAAAAATAGACTATATCAAATGGCAAAAAAAGGCTCAAAAAGTCAATGAGGATAATAATACCTTAAAAAGCCAAACTTTCCAGATGGAAAAAGAATCTCAAAAGCTCACTAAAGTGAATCATTCCTTCATAATTACATTGGAGCAAATGGAAGCTAGTGACTTTATCAGAAATCAAGATACTATTAAACAGATCCAAACAAATGAAAAAATAGAAGGCAATGTGAAATATCTCATTGAGAAAACCACTGAACTGGAAAATAGATGCAGGAAAGATAATTTAAAAATTATTAGACTACTTAAAGCCATGATCAAAAAAAAGAACCTAGAAATCATCCTTCAAGAAATTCTCAAGGAAAATTGCCCTGATATTTTAGAACCAGAGGGCAAAATAGAGGTTATAAGAATCCACCTATAACCCCCTGAAAAAGATCCCAAAAAGAAAATTCCTAGGGATATTATAGACAGTTTCCAGAGTTCCCAGACAAAGTAGAAAATATTACAAACAGCCAGGAAGAAACAATTTGAATACTGTGGAAACACAATCAGGATAACATAGGATCTGGCAGCTTCTACACAGAGGGATCAAAGGACTTGGAATATGATATTCAGGACATCAAAGGAGCTGGGACTTAAACTAAGGATCACCTACCCAGCAAACTGAGTATTATGTTTCTGGGGAAAATATAGTCATTCAATGAAATAGAGGACTTTCAAGCATTCTTGATGAAAAAAAAAAAAAAAACCAGAGCTGAATAGAAAAGTTTATATTCAGATACAAGAAGCCAGAGAAACATGAGAAGGCAACAGGGAAAAGAAATCATAAGAAACTTATTTAAGTCAAACTATTTACATTCCTACAAGGAAAAATGATAATTGTAACTTATACAACTTTTCTAAGTATGAGATTAGTTTGAACGGAATAGAAACTTTATGTATATATATATACATACATATATACACACACATATATACATACATATATATACACACACACATATATATACATTATATATATATATATACTAAAATATATATCAAAATATCGAACCATAAATTTTCATCTCAAGAAAGCCTGTATGATAAGTACCAAACATTGAGTTGGGAGTTGTTCATCTTTGCTTTGCTTCCTTGTAAGCTTTCTTTTGTTCTCTGCTGTGTAGTTTTTTTTTACTTTGTTCTTTATTCCCCTTCTACCCTCCCTAAGAAGGATACAATTAAGTGCAAATATATTTCACTATAGCTATAGATATATACATACATATATATATATATATACTTATACAAACATGTTTTTCCTAACAAATTCTACTCCTGATCTTTGTTTTTATGTCTGTGCATATCTGTTTCCCATCCCTCTTGACTCTTCTACTTTACTTCTACCCACTACCTTGTACTCCTATTACTTGTCCACCCTTCTCCAAGGATCCCTCCCCATCTTCCCATTACCATAAATCTAAACACCCTTCTATACCCCCCTTTTACCTATTTCCTCACCTATCCCTCTAATGATCCACCCTTGTCCTCTCCATCTCTCTATCCCCTTATTATTTTATTTCTTCTGAATTTAGAAGATGTTTATACTCTTCTGATTATATAATACACATATATACTCTTCTGAATATGTATGTTATATATACATACCGTGTTTCCTCGATAATAAGACTTATCCTGAAAATAAGCCCTCCCCTTACTGTATAAGACTCCTCTAAAATAAGCCCTCCCCCCGAAAATAAGCCCTATTGAGATTGCTTCTGTAGTGAAGGTGATCCCCTGCGCTACACGCTACATTACGGTATCCTCTGTATGCACCGTCCCCCTGCCCCTGGTGAAACGCACGCCGCGCTCCGAGCTGCATCCAATCAGAGCTGCAGCAGTGAGCGTATCATCCTGTTCTTCCCCAGTGATTTGCTTATTGAGTAAAGGTACATTTATTTTTGTTCACATTTACCTGTTTATTAAAATTGCTGTCAATGTTCATTAAAATAAGCCCTCACCTGAAAATAAGCCGTCTGGTGTTTTTCTGTCCAAAAAAATAATAAGACAGTGTCTTATTATTGGGGAAACATGGTATATATAAGATGGATATACATATTCACATTTATATATATTCAGAAAATGTTAATATGTATATCCATCTTAAGCCCATTCCTCATGAAAGCAGTGTGGGGAGCCAAAGAGGCCTGATTCAGGACTCAGACTATGTGCACTATTGAAGGCTCTTCAAAACACTGCTTTTTATCAAGCTTGCTCCTTGGGTCTTTTGATATGGATAACACTTAAAAGGATGTTGTTTAAATTCTGAAACCAATAGGTTCTACCCCAAGACTTTAACTGTTTAAAGCCAAAATATTTGATTCTTAGGTGCTTTGCTCCTATGCAAATATCCTAGATGATTATGCCTTTGTTTAGGGCCTTGAAGCCAGCTCTCCAGAGTTTCCTTTCTAATGTGACTGCATATGAATGGAGTTAACTGACTTTTCCTAAGACATTTCTGGCATCTAGATAACAAAGCCTTATCACATTATCTATTCTATGTTATTTCCAGGATATAATAGACTAAGGTAATGATAAGAATACTTGAGTCCTATTCCTTTGTCTCATTTGCTCTATAGAAACCTTTTACTGAGAATCAATAAATGGAATTCATGGTTCTTCCTTGAACTACCCACATGGTCTGATCATTTCTTATTCACATCTCATATTATGCTTACTTCTAGACACTGAGCAGCCCATGGCAAAGTAGGTTACTAGAACTACCCGCCCTCCTCCCCCATCTATTTTTTTTGTATTAATTCTTTCTCTTTTACTTCATTTGTATAGAATAATTATTCCTTTTAGCTGTTCATAAATGGCCTTATTTTTAAAATTCATAACATACTCAGGTTTACCCCAATCTTTCTTATAAGCTACTCAATTATAATAAGAATCTTAGACATATGTTTTGTATTTTACATATATAAAAAGTAAATAGTCTGTCCTTATTATATATCTTGTAATCATTCTTTGCTATGTCAATGTTTCTCTTGGCTCTTGTATGTCAATCTTCTATTAAGGTTGTTTTTTTTTTAACAAAGTCTTGAAAGTCTGATAGCTGAACAGATGTCCATTTTTTTTTCATTCATGATTATGCTTAATTTTGCAGGGTATGATATTTTCAGCCAGAGCCCCGTTTTTTTGTTTGTTTGTTTGTTTTAACTTTTTCATATGTGTTCCAAGACCTTCTAGGTTGATATGATTCTAACTGTGGCACCTTCATATTTAAATTGTTCTTTTTGCTTGTTGCTTTTAACGTTTAATCCTTTAGCTGGGTTTTAGGAATTGGACTATAATATCCCTATGAGTTTTCCTCATAGGATCTCTTTTAAATAGTGATCAATGAATTTTTTTTTCTATTTATGCTTTCCTACCTCATTCTAATGCTTCAGGACAATTGTCTTTAATTATGTCATGCCTTGTTGTATCAAAATTCCTTTTTTTTTTTTTTTTTTACTCATAGCTTTTAGTTGGTATGATTATTTTTGTTTTCTCTTTTTGATATATTTTCCAGATAGGTTGTTTTTCTTATAAGATGTTTCACTCTCTCTTCTATTTTTTTCATTATTTGTATTTTGTTTTATTATTTCTCATTTCTTATAATTTTGCTGGCTTTGTCTCCCCAATTCTTATTTTTAAGGTAATGTTTTCTTCCTTAAGATTCTGAATCTCCTTTCCCAATTAGTTAACTTTTCTTTCATAACCTTGATTTTCTTAGATTGCTTTTTTTTTGTTTTTCCTATATCTCTGTCATTTGATTTTTAAGGTCTTTTTAAACGTCTTCTATGAATACTTTTGGGGCATGTAAATATTTGATATTATTTTTTGAGGGTTTCTTTACTTCAATATCCTCCTCTGAAGATGAACCCTGGTCTTCTCTATTCCTATAAAAGCTATCTGTGGTTGCATTCTTTCTCCATTGCCTGTGCATTTTTTTTTTGTGGTAATAGCTTAATTTTTGTAATCACCTCTAGCCCTGGGGTGTGAGTGACGGTGCCTTTTGCCCCAGATCTTTAGTTCTCATCGATAGCCTGGAACCAAAGCCAAACCACCAACCTCCCTTAATTTCCCACAGCCAAAGTCTTTTTGCACCACTACCACTGCACTCACTGGGTATGTGTGCTTTCCGTTTCATTGCAGCATATTTTTGCAGCACATTTGTGTCTGGCCTTCCTTGTCAGCAGAAGTTCCCTTGATCTTCCCTGGTTCAGAATCCCAATTCCCCTCACTGTCAGGCCAGGTGGGTGCAGAACAGAGTGGGGGGGGGAGGTGGAGAGAGTGGGGAGGGAAGAGAAGTTCCTGTGCCTGGGGCACACTCAATCTAATCTCAAACTAACTAACCCCAGGGCTTGTTGTTTATTGTTTAAGCTTCTTCATGCTTGTTGTTTAAGCAGATTCTAGCATCCAGGTGTGTACACATCCCCAGGACCAAACCTGGTCCTGGGATTTTTCTTCAAATCTGCTTAAATTGTTCCTGTAAGATCCCCGTTTTGCCCCTTTTCTTATGTATTTTTAGCCATGCTTTGATCAAGCTAAGATGTTATTTTAATCTCTTTTGTTGGGGTAAATTCTTGAGAACTTGAAATTTTCTGACCTACTTTGCCATCTTCCTCTCCAAATTTCATTTTCTACAAAAGGTTATTTTCTTCCCTCTTCCCATACCCTTTACTACTACTACTTCCCTCTGAGATTATCTGTAATTTAATACGCTCACACACACACACACACACACGCACACAATAGTTATTTGAATATTCTTCTGGTTATTCAGTGTGAGCTCCTTGAGGGAAGGGGTTATATTTTTATCCCTTCTTTTTATTCCTATATTTCTCATATTGCCTGCCACATAGTAGCTGCTTAATAAATGTTTATTTATTACTTAACCCAAAATTCTGAGGAGCTTCAAGTTTGTAAATTTCCATCATTTTTTCTCACAGTTTCCAGAAATGTTTTCCTAATTGTAACTACCATCAACACCTCCTAATATTGAGCATCTGACCAAGGTAGAAGTTATTTCTCAAATTTGGCAAAAACCTCTCTGATTCTAACATTACCCTTATTTCATCAATCTGGATGATTTTCCTTTAGAATATAGGATACAATCAGAGTAGTTAGATCATAGTGGAAAGGGTCTTAGGCATAATTGTGAACAATATGTATATCTCACACTTATACAAATCTTTAATACTGTTTCTCCAAACAACACTTAAATTATAGAGTGCAAGTATAATTATGGGTATCTAATAAGTAAGGTGAGCACTAGTAAGTTAAGTAACTTGGTCAAGTTCACACAACTGATGTACTTAAGGTCGAATTTAAGCCTGACTATAACCTTTAATTTTTTTTTCTGACTAAATTGTGCTGCCTCTCTGAAGGAAAATGTTTCTTTTTTTTTCATCCTGCACTTTTTTGGTCATTTTTGCTAAATGACCATTGGAAAAGTAAAGACCATGCATCATGTGATTTGTTGTTTTATGCAATCATCACAATATATTGCATGTGTACTTTAGTGTCTGATTACTCCATTAAAAACTAAAATGGGGACTATCATTAACTAAAAAACAAGAAAAACAAATGCCCATAGGAATCACAGTTTCTTCAACATCAAGAATTGTTGGTTGTTTTAGTTTCTCTTGCATATACCACAGTGCCTATAATTATAAGTGCTTCATTTTAGTGAATATTGAATATTAATTATTTTATAAAATATATGACTTCAAACTGGAGAAAATTATTATAAAACTAAACATGTCAAGAGAATTCTATTTGTCTATGCACAATAATAAATGCTAAATTCCAAATTTCCCAAATGGTGGGTGTTGCTGCTTTTAATTAAATCATTTATAAAGCTTAAAGAATTGTATTCTTTCTTTTGAGTGAATGCCAATTCATAAATATTGTCTGAGCATATGTGCTCATACAGATATATCCATATATACATGCACATTATACACATGTGAGCATTACATATGTATACATGTGTGTATGTAAGAGAGAGAGTGATTGAAAGAGAGTATCAATTTCCATAAAAAATGTTTTAATACCTTCAGAAAATTCTCTCTAGCTGAAAAGATTTAACTTTTAACACACATGTACATCTCTGCCTATATGTCAACATTTTGTGTGAAAGAAGGGTACTCTTTCATATTGTCATGTGTAGGAATATGACATATGAGGAAGAAATTCACAAATATCTGTAGCCTGGAATAAAGGCTGGCTGGCCTATTCTAATAAGGAATCTGTTGCCAAGAATCTGTTGAATGTGTGGAATTTTTTATAAAAATTTTCAAATTTTGAATCTATCCATCCCTCATCCATCTGTCTGTGTGTCTTTCTGTCTATCTCTAGCCTGAAATATGATAGTTTCTAATTATTGCTTTTATTTTTCCTTTTTTATATAGAATTGTAATATAGGTGACATACACAATGCATGAAGTTCATGAACTATTCCTTATTGTTTCTTTTTTCCCTCATTAGTATCCATTTATTTTTTAATTAATTAATTTTTAGTTTTCAACATTCACTTCCATACGTTTTAAATTTTCTTCCCCTTCCTCCCATTCCCTCCTTCCCAAGATGGCATGCAATCTGATATAGGCTCTGCATAAACATCCCTATCAAACATTTTCACTTTAGTTATGTTGTATAGAATAATTAGAGCAAATGGGAGGAGCCATAAGAAAGAAAAAAGCAAAACAATGCAAAAAAGAAAATGGTCTACTTTTCTCTGCAATCATTGTTTTTAATGAAAAAAAGTAGAATTTAAGAAATCATAATAATACATATAGCCTAATATCAATTATATTTATATCAATCAAAATAAATTATGGATTAAATATTCTGATGGAAATATTTCAAGTATCTGTGTATATTATTAATTATTTTAACCAAAACTGCCATTTCATATAGTTTGCTAATATCTGTTTTTTTGTGTGTTTAAAATGCTTTATTAAATGCATACTTATAATGAAAAAATATACATAGGCAGCATAATATAAAAGTAAGTGTGGTGATCTCAGAATGAAGAAAGTTCCAGGCTTAAACCCTGTTTTGGTCAATAAATAGTTCTGTGAGTTTGAGCAAGTCACTGACACTCTCTGAAAATCAATTTCTTCAACAGTAAAAAATAGTTATATTAATCTTTGTAGTTCCAACTGCATGTGGCTCTTATGTGGTTCACAAGGACTATGAAAATGCTAAAGTGGTGTATAAATATAACTTAGTATGATAAATGTTGAAAACCAGAATTTTACCAATATAAAAATGGACAAAATACAAAATAACCTATTGGTTATATACTATTAAACTACAGGTTTTGATAAACCTTGCAGAGCCAAAGGAATAAAGTGCTCACATAATGAGTATTAAAGCTAATTGGAAGCTAATGGTCTATAGTAAAGATATAATTGCTTAACAAAACAATCCTTTAAAATAGCTATTGTACTAAGACTACAGTAATAAGTGTAGTTTGCTTTTGCCATGACCTTATGTTTTTGAAGATGCATCAGCAAAAGCACTAGCCATTACATTTTATATTTAAGTCTAGATATGCTATAAGCCAAATGGTGCTTAAAGAGATTTGCAGAATGAGTCTTTGACCAATCCTATCCTAAGACTTTATTAACATTGTTTTTTTAATAGGAGGTGATTATGATGAAACCCTATGACAATGCTAGTCTACAAATTATTACGAGTACATAGTAAAAACTAGTGGAGTGTGTTAAAGAAGACTGATTTTCATCATTGGCACATGTGAAGAGTGGATATTTGAAACCAGACACTCATTACACTGGGGACAACCAGAATTCCCCCATTGGTCATTATGGACTTGGTATATTACCAGAGTATATTACTGATCTCATGTTCTCTGAACTCCATATGGAACATCCTACTTTTGGAGGAGATAGAGAAGTAAAATGTTTGCTGAACAACCAAGGATTTTCAAAGCAGCTAGAAATAAACCTGAATGCACAAGAAAATATAGAAAAGATGTAGAGGGAGTTTTTTTTTTAATCACATACACACCTGGAGAAGGAAATTTGGCTAAAATAAAAAGATTATGTTGGTCATATATAGAAAGACCAGATGGTATTTTCCTAACCAGTTTCTATATTTGTGGTTTTCTTCAACAGGAACAAAAAAAATCTGACAAAAATGCTGACCACTTCTACAATACTGTAGTCATCTTATTTTCTAGCACAGAATGTGTGATGGTAACAGAATAGAACTTTACAAGGGAAAGCATATATCTTTGCTTTTATCATTATCATTATTGTTGTTTTACAAACCTTTGAAACGTTTTGTAGAACATTAAATGTAAAATAATAATTTCAGAATAATGGCTTGCCTCTGAGCAATTTTTATTTGAATGTCATTGAAAAGAGTATCTTTAGAATTTCATGGTAATAACACTGGTCATAGTGATCTGCAATAGAACAATAATTTTTTTTTCTTACCTTTTTCATAGTTTACAAAACTTGGAGTTCTCAAATCTGTTTTCAATATCCTCTCTCTCATCATATGACGTTTTCTCCTATTCCACTAAAGGCATGCCTTGTGAATGTTAGTCTACTTTCCTCTACATCACCAAATTCAACTCTTTTGTTCATCTAGCCTCTCCTTTCTTTTATCTTTATTTATTTTTTAAGCAACCAGGGTTAAGTAACTTGCTCAAGGTTACATGGCCAGTTATTTCTGGGTGTGGTGCTAAGTATCTGAGCCCGGATTCAATCCCCATGTCATCCCGACACTGGGGCCAGTGCTCTTACTCACTGTGCTATCTGACCGCCCCCCTCTCCTTTCTTTTAGTCTCAGAGGAGGAAGTGTCCAATCTCCCAGGTCAGGAAAAGTTTTCAATTGTATTATAAAACCAATACACTACTATTATTTCTTGGAAGTATCATCTATTGATTACTACATCTCTTTCTCTCATGTCAATTCTCTACTTATCTGTAAGAATTCCAATGTCTCCCCTTCATTAAAAAAAATAACAAACTTCATTTCATGTCTACATAAACTTAAGTCACCACTCATATATCTTTTTTCTTTTTGTTGTTGCTTAATTGTTTCAATAATATCTAACTCTTCATGACCATATTGGGGGTTTTCTTGATTAAGATACTAGTTTGCCATTTACTTCTCTACCTCATTTTACAAATGAAGAAACCGAGGAAAACAGGGTTGTGATGTGCCCAGTGTCACATAGCTAGTATTAGTCTGAGGTCAGCTTGCAACTGAGTATGATGAGTCTTTCTGACTCCAGGCCCAGCACTCTATCCACTATACTACCCAACTGCCCTCCACATCTCTCTTTTCTGCAAAAAACAGAATAGTCTACAGCAAAAACTTCTACTTTTTCACTTCCCACTCACTTCTCTAGCTTTCAACTCACTTCCCAGCCTGCCATTCTACTGATGTTTCTTGAAATATAACCAATATCTTATTCTTTTTATTAATTAATTAATTTTTAGTTTTCAACATTCACTTCCATAAGATTTTGAGTTACAGATTTTCTCCACATCTCTCCCCTCCCAATACCGCAAGATAGGATGCATTTTCATTACCCTTTACCCCAAATTACTCTCCCTTCTATCACACCACACATCTTCTCTTATCCCCTTCCACTTCTATTTTCCTGTAGAACAAGATAGATTTCTATATCCCATTGCCTGTATATCTTTTTTCCCAGTTGCATGTAAAAACAATTTTAATATTCATTTTTAAAACTTTGAGTTCTGTGTTCTCCCCCTTCTTCCCTCCCCACCTAACCTGATTAAGAAGGCAAGCAGTTCAATATCGGTTATACATGTGTACTCATGCAAAATGCTTCTATTATAAAAGTGTTGTAAAAGACTAACTATATTTCCCCCCATCCTATTCTGTTCCCCTTTTATTCTATTCTCTCCTTTGACCCTGTACCTCATCAAAAGCATTTGGTTCTGTTTACCCCCTTCTTTCCATTTGTGCTCCTACCATCCCCCCTCTGTTGTCACCTTCCCCCCTATTTTCCTGTAGGGTATGATAGATTTCCATACTCAATTGATTGTGTATGCTATTCCCTCCTTAAGCCAAATCTTATGAGAGTAAGGTTCACTCATTCCCTCTCCCATCTTCCCCTCCACTGTTAACACTTTTTCTTGCCTCTTTTATATGAGATAATTTACCTTATTCCACCTTTGCCTTTCTTCTTCTCCCAGTACATTCCTCTCTCTCACCCATTAATTTTATTTTTATATATGATCCCTTCATATTCAATTCACACTATGCCTTCAGTCTATATATACCACTACCTCTACCTATACACATACATATGCATACATAGATATACATATGTATGTGTGTGTATATACATACACTCACTCACACACACACGCACACACACATTTCCCCCAACTACCATAATACTGAAAAAAGGTCTCATGAGTTACAAATACCATATTTCCATGTAGGAATGTATACAGTTCAACTTTAATAAGTCCCTTATGATTTCTTTTTCCTGTTTAGCCTTTTATGATTCTCTGGAGTCTTGTATTTGGTAGTCAGTTTTTCTATTCAGCTTTGGTCTTTTCGTCAGGAATGGTTTAAAGTCTTCTATTTCATTTAATGTCCATTTTTTTCCTAAAGGATTATATGCAGTCTTGTTGGGTAGTTGATTCTTGGTTTTAATCTTAGCTCATGGAATAACATATTACCATAACTTTGATCCCTTAATGTAGACACTGCTAAATCTTATGTTATCCTAATTGTGTTACCACAATACTTGAGTTATTTCTTTCAATTTCTATTTTGTCCTCTAGTTCTAGAATATCAGGAAAGTTTTCCTTGATAATTTTTTGAGAGATGAGGTCTAGCATCTTTTTTTGATCTTGGCTTTCAGATAGTCTAATAATTTTTTAAATCATCTCTTCTAGATCTATTTTACAGGTAAGTGTGTTTGTTTTTCCAATGAGATATTTCATATTGTCTTCTAGGTTTTTTTTTCATTCTTTGATATTGTTTTATAATTTCTTACTTGCTCATAGACTCAATAGTTTCCATTTGCTCCATTCTAATTTATAAGTAATTATTTTCTTCACTGAGATTTTGGATCTTCTTTTCCATTTGGCCAATTTTTCTTTTCAAGGCATTATTCTCCTCATTGGCATTCTCATTTCTGGGGGAGGGATGGAGAGAGTAAGGGAATTTGGAACTGAAAATAAAATTCCCAAAAAATCATACAATCAGCATCAATTTTTATTATATTACTACAAATTTGTACTTTAAGGATATTCCTATTTTCATTTAATTTCTTGGAAACTCATGATTTGCCTATTTAAGTTGTTAGTTCTACATACACAGAAGCATTTCAGTAGCTGGGTGTTTTATTTTCTCTTTTTTGTTTCAAAGTATGTTGGCTTATTGTAATATCAGAAGCAAGAAGGCACCATTTTCTTTATTATCCACATCATAAACATTTAAGTAGTATCAGTCTGTATTCCTATTCTACCCTATTTTTTTAGATTGATAGAAACAATTTTATCACACTAGTTAATGTTTTATTTATTCAGAATTATTACTAGACTCCAAATGGGCAGGGATTATTGTTTCCAAATAGGCCTTCACAGCTACTCTTGCAGTCTAAACAGATGAAACCACACTGTATATTACCCTAGATGCAATTCCTTTTATTGCTGTTACTTTAACAGCCTCATAATATAGAATATGAATTGCATTTTGATGGAGTTATAAATAATATTATTTTAACTGGGCAGCAATTTAATAGAAGAGAAACAGTGTTAGAGACAAAAAGAGAATCAGAGATGGAAAAAGAGAGAGTGAAAATATAAAGAGAGCTAGGGACAGAGAGAAAAAGACAGGTAAAGAGACTGAATCAGATAGAGAAATAAACAGGAAACAAAAACAAAGGCACAAAAAAGAATGTCCCTATATGAGTTTTAGGAATAGAGTTCAGAGATTCAATTTTTGCAGGCTTGGATTTAGCCTCCTCACCCTAGTCTTATTAAGAAAAATATTCTGAAGACTATGGCTGAAATACACTGAGCTGTTGGTTGTTTTTGCTTCTAGAAATCTGTAAAAGGCACTAAAGCTTTCAATTCCCTTCCTCCAATGGTTATAATTAGTAGGCATTTTCAACACAATTTTTGTATTTCTTTAAACTGTTCTTAATTGTTGATATTTTTGTATAAACTATGACCTCTCATAACTACTTTATGTTTCACATCTGTTATTACCATAATTGGGTATGAAAGGATTATAAATGACTTCAACAGTCTGAGCAAGTGAATGATTTGTGATACTCAGAGAGAGAGGAAAAAATCCTCCATTTAAATTATGGGATGGAAGAATTGTATTCTCTGTCTTCCTTCCCTACCCTGACTGTGGACTCCTTCAATAAAAATGTGAGATTTTCTTATGGGTTTGATTTTTGTCTTAATAAATCAAAACTTCAATGCAAAGGAAATTAGAAACATTTTATACCAAATCCTTTAGGTTATTTTTACCTTTCTCAAAAATTTTCCTTTTTTATTTTTCTTCTAATCTTAAAAAATACCTTTTTCATTCAAAAAGTAGTAAAGAATTTTCCATGAAATCATGAATACCTATTATACACATTTCACTTTTTCATGAAAATAATAGTATAGATGTAATGTAATTACAGCTAGAAGAGACATTAATGACAAATAAATCTGAACTTTTCATTATACAGATGATTACACTGAGGTACAAAAAGATTACATGCCCAGCCTAGAGTAAAACTTTTAGTTTTGTCTTTATCAAGAGTTATATCCAAGTCTTCTTGACTCAAAAATCTATCACTGTATCTACTAATAGGTGTAACAATAAGTAAAACTTTGTGTCTGTTGTGTCAGGAGGACCTGAGTTCAAACCCAGCCCCAGATGTTAATATAGGAATTCTATCATTTTTCTTCTCTTCCAATTCCCTGCCTTTTTTGTAGGGGAAGGGGGAACTGAAATAAATGAAAAATAAAACAATTGAACCAGATATATAGTAATCTACCAAAACAAATCTCCACATTTTCTTTATTCAAAAATAAGATTTTAATTCACAGATTAAGTCAACTTTCTCTCTGTTGAGAAGCTAGTAAAATACAAGAGTTCTTTGAAATTGTACTTGGTCAAATCTTAAAAATCTTTCCATGTTTTTTTTTTTTTATTTCTATTGTGGTTCTTTCAATTATAATATAAATTGCTCTCTAGTTTTAGCCAAATTCACTCCTCAAGTTTTTTCCAGGTTATTCTGAAACCAATTCTTTTGTTATCTTCAGGTGGGATATGTGTTAATTTGGTGTGTACAATATAGTTCAGCTCACTAGAAAGGTTGCCAAATGGATGAGCTAATCTGCAGGAGAGTTTGAGGTGCCCCAGAAAAGTTGAGTTATTTTTTTCTAGAATTTTAAGGAAATTCTTTCTTGGAATTGTTGATTGGGAAAGGAAAGCAACAACCACAACAACAACAAATGGAGAATGTTTCTAGCCTGGGTTTACTTGTAAACAAGATATTCATGAGATTGAAAAAGAAAGGATTGCTTTACTTCTCACACCCCCTTATAAGATTTGGAGATTAATTCTGAATCTATGTGTCTCTAGCTTATCATCACATAACCAATCTATCAGGATTTACTGATCCCCTTCTAGGTAACAAACACTGGGCTGAACAGAATGACTAGAAAGACAAAACTGAAATAATTTATCCCCAATACACTTATATTTTATGTGGGGAGGAAATTTATATTGATTTAAATGCATATACAAAATAAAAGGAAGTTAATTTAGATTTAGTTCTAGGTTACAAGTAATCCTTTCCAGCACTGGGCAAATCATACTCAATCTCTTTGGACCCTTTGGTTCTGCGTCAAATCCCTCACCTGGTGCCATGATTCTCTGAACTTAGGGTGTAAACTACTGGGCTCAGGAGCCTAAAAACATCAACTATTTGATCAGCTGTCTGCAGTTAAATGACTTATGGCTAGCTTCAGGGTGACTGGAAGCATCCAGTATTCGCTAGGGAATTACTGGCAGTACCAGATGCACTGAGAATTGGATCATAAAAACAGTTTCTTGGGCAAGTGAATAAAAGATGTCAAATGAAGTATTTAACTCATACTTAATGCTCATTTGTGCTCATGCTAATTGAGGGCCTCACACTAAGATACTAAAGGCTTAAAAAGAATGATATAAACCTACTGACTTTTTTATTTTTTTAAATCACATTAACTTCTATGAGATGGTTATGGATCTTTAACAAGAACCATATACTGACTATTTTTCAATATTGTCTTTTTTGGTATGTGTTTTATTCCTTCCCACTCTCTTTGCTGCTTTAGCTGTTAAACTTGAACAGGTGCAGGCAATGAGCTTTTTGTGATGTGGCTGAACACATTTTGGGGCTGGTGGAGAGCTATTGGATAGCTCCCATCCACATTTGCCAAGAGGAAAAACTCTGCACAAACAGGAACAGATGTTCATATGTACAGAATGCTCTGTAACAATAATAATTGTATTTTACATTTATATGGATCCCTTCAGTCTGAGGTACTACAGTACAGATTTCTACAGAGAGCAAGAATATTTCGGCTATGGAAACATTGCTATTTCTAGGTCAAGGGTAGGCTGTGCAATATGGGGTGGGCTGAGATGGAACTGACCAACAACACATTTAACCCTTGTACATTCTTTTTTTAAATAAAATTTTATGTTTATTTTAGTATGCATAATTCGTTTCCATAAGATTTTGAGCTACAAATTTTCCCCCCATATTTCCCCTACCCATGACCCCAAAACAGCAATAACACTGCATACCCCTCACCCGATCTGCTGTCTCCTATATCCTCCTCCATTTCCCCTCCAACTTTCTAGTAGGGCAAGATGGATCCCTATACGCCAGTAACTGTGTGTCTTATTTCCCAGTTGCATGTTAATAATAATAATTTTTTAAAATTTGATTTGAAAACTTTGAATTCTAGATTCTTCACCTTTCTGCCTTGTTACTCACCCTTACTGGGAAAATAAGCAATTCAATATATGTTGTACATGTGTAGCTACACAAAACATTTCCATAGAGGATATATTGTGAAAGATTGATTATATTTCCCACCATCCTATCGTGCCCCCCACTTGTTCTATTCTCTACTTTGACCCTGTCCCTTTTCTAAACTGTGTGCTTCCAACTTCCCTCCCTGTCCCAACCTGATCTCCCCTCTATCATCACTCCTCTCATCCCCTTCCCCCATACTCTCCTGTAGGGCAAGATACCCAATTTAGTGGGTATGTCATTCCCTCCCTAAGACAAATACAATGAGAGTAAGTTTGACCCATTGCCTTTTGCCTTCCTATTCTTCCCCTCTTTTGTAACAGTTTTCTCTTGCCTCTTCTATATGGGATAATTTACCCCATTCTGTCTCTCCCCATCTCCTCTCATTATATTCCTCTCTCACTTCTCAATTTCACCTTTGAATTGTCATTTCTTCCTATTCAGTTGGTACTGTCCCCTCTGTCTATGTATACCTATATACACATATACACACACTCACATATGTATTCATTTATATATATATATATATATATATATATATATATATATTCCCTTCAACCATTTTCATACTGAAATAAGTTTCATAAGCTACAATTATCTTTTTTTTTTGCGGTTTGGAGGGTAATTGGGGTCAAGTGACTTGCCCAAGGCCACATAACTAGTTTTCATGTTGTGTCTGAGGCTGGATTTGAACTCAGGTTTTACTGACTTCAGGGGCAGTGCTCCATTCACTGCACCACCTAGCGGGCAAAAAATTATCATTTTTCCTTGTAGGAATGTAAATAGTTTGGCTTTGATAAGTTCCTGATCATTTCTCTTCCTGTTTACCTTCTCATGCTTCTCTTGTTTCTTGTACCTGAATGTCAAATTTGCTATTAAACTCAGTTTTTTTTTTCATCAAGTATGCTTGAAAGTCCCCAATTTCATTGAATGACCATATTTTCCCCTGAAACATGATACTCAATTTTGATGGGTAGGTAATTCTTGGCTTTAATCCCAGCTCCTTTGCCCTCCAGAATATTATATTCAATCCCTCAATGTAGAAGCTGCCAGATCCTGTGTTATCCTTATTGTGTTTCCATAAAATTCAAATTGTTTCTTCTTGGTTGCTTGTAATATTTTCTCCTTGATCTGGGAACTCTGGAACTTGGCTATAATATTCTTAGGACTTTAATTTTTGGGATATTTTTTCAAGAGGTAATCAGTGAATCCTTTCAATTTCTGTTTTGCCATATGGTTCTAAAACATCAGGGCTATTTTCCTTGATAATTTCTTGAAGGATGATTTTTGGGCTCTTTTATTGATCCTGGCTTTCAGGTAATCCAATAATTTTCAAATTATTTCTCCTGGATCTATTTACCAGCACAGTGGTTTTCCCAGAGATATTTCACATTGCCTTCTATTTTTTAATTTGTTTGGATCTGTTTAATAGTATCTTGATTTCTGATAAAGTTACTAGCTTCCATTTGCTCCAATCTAATTCTGAAGGAATGATTCTTTTCAGTGAGCTTTTGAGATTCTTTTTCCTTCTAGCAAATTTGACTTTTTAAGGCAGTCTTCTCTTCACTGGTTTTTTGAGCCTCTTTTGCCATTTGATTTAGTCTATTTTTTAAATGTTATTTTCTTCAGTCAGGTGGTTGACTCTCTTTTCATAATTTTCATGCATCATTCTCATTTCTCTTCCTAATTTTTCCTCCTCTTCCCTTATGTGGTTTTCAAAATCCTTCTTAAGCTCCTCTATGACCTGTAAACAGTTCATATTTTTCTTTGAAACTTCTGGTGCAGGAGTTCTGACTTCACTCTTTTCCTCCTGTTCCATGCTTTGATCCTTTTTTTCACCAAAATAGGATGCTAAAGTTGGATTGTTCTGTTTGGTTTCCTTCCTTTGCTTGTGGATATTGCCATTCAATTACTTGACTTTTAAGCTTTTTGACACAGTCGAACTCTGCTTCCAGGGAGGAGAGTTTTGTCCCAGATCACTGGGGTTTTCTCATCAGCTGGAGCTATTAGTTCACTGCCCACTGTGAAGCTTCCACATGCTCTGGCACCTGGTCATGCTCCCTCTCCCCCCCCCCCAGGACCTCCACCATACACAGCAATCCAGATCCAAGCAGGTTAAAGCAAGAGTGATTATACCTCAGAATGGTTGCTTGGTCCCCCTACAATCTGTAAGCCAGGAGCTCTGAAGTAGCTATGAGGCAGTGGCCACTGTACCTCAGTCTCCTCTCCCTCTGAGAGGCAGAGGCTGGACCACACTCCCTATTCCCAAAGTCCACTGTCCTCTCACTTTGTCTTTGGCATTTATGGCTTGATAATTATGGAAACCCCTACAGCTGGGGTGATCTCTCTTAAAGTCCCTCCAGTTGGGGCTGGTTCTGCCAACCTGGAGCAAAAACTGAGAACTCAAGTGGGTCTGAGATCTGCTCCAAGTGCACTGCAATGGACCCTTCCTACTAGCCTGCTGGTCAGTATTCAGTGGGAGGTTTGTTTCTCTCTGTCATTCTGTGGGTTCTGTAGCCCTAAAGTTTGTTCAGTTATTTTATAGGTATTTTAGATGATTATTGGGGGAGCAGAGGAAATTTTCCTGCTTCTATACACCATCTTGGCTCCCCCACACACCCTGTACACTCTTGCAGGTAGGACTAGAAACATCCATTCAGAGTGATTCTGAAAGTTTATGCTAGGTGTACCTACACAATAAAACAGGTGGGATGCTATGTTTTGTGGGTTTTTTTTTTATCTCTGAAGAAGGTAAGATTACATATTTTACCCATATAGTCTAAAAGCATTTTCATATTTAAAAATATATCTTCATTTTCCCCCTCCACTCATTTTGGTACATTTATCACTCTTTGTTATAGGTCTACAGTACTGGTCTTTTTGGTTTTGTTTTATTTTCTCCATAAATTAGTCTTTTTGAATATAAAATGTATGTTTGTCAAAAAGATTATTTTATGATGAACTCACAAAGGGCAAGCATTCACATGGTGGAGAGAAGAAGTGATTCAAAGACACTCTCAAGGTCTCTCTTAAGAACTTTGGAATCGATTGTTTGACATAGGAGACACTGGCACCAGATCACTCAGCAAGGCATGCCCTTATGAGGAAGGTGTTGTTTTCTAGGAGCAAAACAGAATGGAAATAGCTGAAAAGAAACATGAGATGGACAAATTTAAAGAATCTACCACAATTACTCAACCTGTGGTAGAACATGTGCAGCTCAGATTGATCTGATCAGCACCAGTTGGACACACTGTAACTTAACTCTAGCACAGCTATGCCATTCTATTCCTCTTTGAGAAGTACAACAACCATAATGAAAGTGCGGATAAAAACAAAATAAAAATATAATTATTTTCACAGATGTTATAATCAAAGTAATTGATAATAAAACACACACACACACACCTATGCACATACACTCACCTTAAATATTCATTTAACTAGTGTCTATCCTATGACTTCAATATCTTAAACAATGAAACAAAATTATTTTTTTATTTACAGATTCATTTATGTCATTTGGTTACTAAATATTAAAGGAGTTATATAAATCAAAATTTACTTTTAAAAAAATCTTAAAATGTAGAATTAGAGTCAAAATATTCTGTGTGAACACTGAAATATGCTTTGGTGGATAAAGAAGGGAAAACTGTTAATTAATTATATATAATATCTTCATATGTCTGTATTTGCAAAGTCATATGTATTCATCTCTTCCTGTCAGCTCTAAAAGACACAAATAATTGCATTGTTAAAGTAGTATTATGCAAATCTACCATATATTTATATATTGAATACCTATACATATATATATATATATATATATATACATATATGCTGTGTGTATATGTGTATATATACATACATAAATTATATGCCCTTGATAGATAGATAGATAGATAGATATAGATAGATAGATGGATAGATAGATAGATAGATAGATAGATAGATAGATAGATAGATATACTAAACCAATAATGTAATTGACATGGGAAAATTCCTGATGAATAAATTCCCCCCACCAATACAAGTTGTTATACTCTCTGCAATTTATGTTCTTAGAAAGTTTCTAATAGTTTAGAGAAATTACGTCACTAACCAACTTAATAGCAATGAGCTCCTATCCACTATTTCATCTCTCTCTCTCTTTTATTTTCCTCCCTCTCTCCCTCCCTTCCTTCTTCTGTCCCTTGGTCACTCCCTCCCATGTTCTCTTCCTCCCTCTCTGCTCTTCTATTTTTCCTTCCTTCCTTCCTTCCTTCCTTCCTTCCTTCCTTCCTTCCTTCCTTTTCTTCCTTCCAACCTGGATGGTTGTTTTCTACTCCTGCTATGATTATTTCCACATGGAACATGAACTAAACTAGATGAATTTTTGCTTCATTTCCACCTGCTTTTTATTACCTTTAATGAATAGGTGATCTAACACAAGCTTTAAAGATGTATATACCTGGACTTGATGGCAATTTTATGAATTTAAGTAGTCATGAGCTCTTGAATCCAATAAGCAGTGCTGCCTGGTATTAGGGGAAATTCCTTTGTAGTAGACAGTTACAATAGGATTGCCTCAAGCCTTGAATTCTTTTTTTTAAGCAATAGGGATTAAGTAACTTGCTCAAGGTTACAAGGCCAGTTATTTCTGGGTGTGGTGCTCAGTATCTGAGCCCGGATTTGATCCAGGTCATCCCGACACTGGAGCCAGTGCTTTTACTCGCTGAGCCACCTGGCTGCCCCGAAGCAATTGGGGTTAAGTAACTTGCTCAAGATTACATGGCCAGGTGTTTCTGGGTGGGTGCTAAGTGTCTGAGACCGGGATTGGATCTCCAGGTCATCCTAACACTGGAGATGGTGCTCTTACTCGCTGTGCTACCTGGCCGCCCCCTGAAGCTTGAATTCTTCACAGCTGATATGCACTCATTTCACTATACAGGCTTTGTATTATTTGGAAAATATTGAATAGATCTTACCTAAGTTCCTTATCAACAATTCTACAAACTGTTTCAAGTTCTAATTAGGTTAACTATCTGCAATCTCAGAAAATATAACCATAGTTAAGAGAAATTACAAGACAACGCATATCTTAAATATTATTGTCAATATGCATTTCTGAGAGTTGTGTTTATGAGTGTGGGTTGAAGAAGCTATGGGTTTCATTTGTTTAGTGTGCAATATCTACCATGATACAATCTCTGTCCCATGATTCATACTATATATGGAGATATTTTCTACTTTTCGTTTTTTAAGGGAAGCACTAGATAAGTGTTCTAATCTTAACACTTTGTAAATCATCCACAAGATAGCAGAATAGGGTCCACCTAAGTCTAAAAATGGGAGGCCATAATGCCCCTTTTTGCTGAGATCCCCAAAGTTGAATCTTATCTGATTTATGTGCCTGAGTCCAGAGTAAATGGGTTCCTAAGGGAACAGTTGTGGATACAAACTCCACATTATTGGGCCCAAAAGTAATTAATTAATGTTAACAAAATAAAATGAAACAAAAACAAATCAAACAACTAAAATGTTTAATTCATTTTGGACTAAGTATCAGAATTAAATCACCTGAAAAAATTTTAAAGTTTTATTTGCATAAAGCCGATGCAAATGATTAAATAACTTAGTTCAAGGAGCTGTTTGGGGGAATTACTAGTTAATTTAGGCAAAATGGTTTGCAAATTGGAAGCATGCAGTGAAAAATAAAAGTTAATTTTTGTGTTGAGACTTTTGACAATGGTTCTCACTCTAAAAAATTGAAGCTAATAAGTGTAACCAAAGGAGTAACCTTGAATATATTCAGTTATTTTTTTAAAGTGACCAATTATAGATAATATGTCTTATTGCTATCTTAATCCTCAAATACTCTAGATATTAAAGAACCAACATTAACTAATGTATCCTTTCTAAATTGGTTCAATATCTAAAACCACTTTCTATGTAATTACTCAGTGTGTCTATTTGAAAATATATTTAATTCAGCATTTTATTCTTTCTCTCAATAAAGTGAAAATTTCCTTTTTTTAAATGGAGAAATGAACTTTTCATACATTTTAAAAACATATAAAATTATTTTAGTGGAAAAAATGCTTTAACTTAATAAGAAAAGAAAAAAAATTTGAAGCACTGATAAACATTTTAACATTAAACATTAGAAGAATATTTTCCAAGACAGGCTGGTAGAAACCATTAAGGTGAACCCAAGCGGCGGGGGCTGTTAAATCCTGAGAGTCCAGATAGCAGGGAAAAGAAGGAACTTACTTGAGCTCTCCACCAAAACCCTTCCCAAACCTGTACAAATGGCTTTAAACAAATTCTAGAGCTGCAGAACCCAGAGAATGACTGAGTGAAATAAGTTTCTGGGCTCAAGACAACCTGGAGCATCAATGGGAGGGATGTATTGTGCCATGTTGAAAGTAGAGGGCAGACTGGTCAAGCCAGCACAGATCAGGATTTAACAGGACTTGGGGGACTGGGTCACTTTTAGCTGTGGTGATTTCCAGATATCTCAACCCAGAAACACCAAAGATAGCATAGAAGGTCAGTGAGAAAACTCAGTGGGACCTGGGTTAAAGAGAAGTGTTATCTGTTCCTAGTCTTGGGGCAGCAAATGTGGTGGCAGTGGTGGCAGCAGCAGCAGCAACAATAGCAGATGCCTTGGCTGCTTCCAGAGCTCTGGGCAAAAAAAATGGTAGGGGATTGATCAACTGAGACAAAATCCTTGAAGCCTGTGACAGTAGACTTGCTCCCCACCACTACTCAATGCACACTCCTACCTTGACAAAGTTAGAAACTCAGGTGTTTGGCTGGGAAGAAAAGCAAGCAGTGTAGGGAAGCCCAGACAATAGAATCTTACTTGGTGACAAAGAAGATCAAAACATACGATGGGGGAGGGCAACAGAGTCAAAGCTCCTAGATGAAAAGCCTCCAAAAATTATATCAATATGTAACAGACAATGGAGGAGTTCAAAAAGGGATTTTTAAAATCAAGTGAGGGAATTAGTGGATAAATTGGGAAGAAAAATGAATGATTCAAGAAAATCATGAAAAACAAGTCAACAACTTACTAAAGGAAAAAAATACTGAACAAAATAACACTTAAAAAATAGGCTAACCCAAATGGCAAAAGAGGTCCAAAAGGCCAATGAGGAGAAGAGTGCCTTGAAAGGCAGAATTGGCCAAAAGGAAAAGGAGGTCCAAAAGCTCATTGAAGAAAATAATTTTTTAAAAATTAGAATGGAGCAAATTGAAGCAATGACTTCATGAGAAATCAATAAATTATAAAACAGAGGCAAAAGAATGAAAAGAAAATAGAAGATAATGTGAAATACCTAATGGGCAAAACAACTGACATGGAAAATAGATACAGTAGAGATAATTTAAAAATTATTGGACTTCCTGAAAGCCATGTCCAAAAAAAGAGCCTAGACATCATCTGTGAAAATATTATTAAGGAAAACTTCCCCTATATTCTTGAACCACAGGGTAAAATACAAACAGAAAAATCTGACAGTCACTTCTTGAAAGAGATCCCAAAAGGAAAACTAGGACTATTGTAGACAAATTTCAGAGTTCCCAGGTCAAGGAGACAATATTGCAAATAGCCAGGACAAAACAACTCTAGTATTGTGGAAATACAATCAGGATAACAAAACATCTATCAACTTCTCTATTAAGGGATCAAAGGGCTTAAGATATGATATTCTGGAGGTCAGAGGAGCTAAGATTAAAACCAAAAATCACCTTCCTGGAAAAACTGAGTATAATACTTCAGGGAGAAAAGTGAATATTCAATGAAATAGAGGACCTTCAAGCATTCTTCATTAAAAGACCAGAGCTGAATAGCAAATTTGACTTTCAAATGCAAGGCTCAAGAGAAACATGAAAAGGTAAACAACAAAAAGAAATCATAAGGGGGTTATTAAATTGAACTGTTTACATTCCTACATGGAGAAATTATAGTTGTAACTCATGAGTCCTCTCTCATTATAAGAGTAGTTGGAGAGAATAGAGATAGATAGAAAGATTGAAAGATTAGATAGATAGGTTACATAGATATATAGCATGGGATGAGTTGAATACAAAATGATGATATCTAAAAATAAAACTAAAGGGAGAGAGAAGAATGTAGTAGGACAGGGAGAAAGAGAGAGATAGATTGGGGTAAATTATCTCACATAAAAGAGGCAAGAAAAAGGTTTCACAATAGAGGGGAAGAGGGGGGAGTTAAGAGAGAATGAGTAAAATTTATTCTCATTGTATTTGGCTTAAAGAGGGAATGACATACACACTCAGCTGGGTATCTTACCCTAAAGGAAACTGAGGGGGAAGGGGTAAAGGGGAGCATGATAGAAAGGAAGAAAGATTGGGGGAGGCGGTAGTCAGAAGCAAATACTTTTGAAAAGGGACAGGATCACAGAAGAAAAGAGAATAAGTGGGGGGGGTGGGATAGGATGGAGAGAAATACAGTTAGTTTCTCACAACATGACTATTATAGAAGTGTTTTGCCTAACTACACATGTAAAACCTATGTTTAATTGTTTTTCTTCTCAGTGAGGGTTGGTGGGGAGAGAAGAAGGGATAAAATTTAGAACTCAAAGTTATAAAAACAATTTATTTTAAGTTTGAGTTAAACTTTTTATTTAATGTTACAAAAATATTTACTCAAACAGACCAAAGCCTATGTCATCATTGGACTCCTCGGATTCTTCTTTTTTTGCTTCCTCTTTCTTCTTCTCCTCACCTGGGGCAGCTGTGCTAGCAGGAGCAGCCCCTCCAGCAGGGGCAACACCACCAGCTGCTAGGGCAGGTCCACCAACTCCTACATTGCAGATGAGACTTACAATTTTGACATTGGACAGGGCCTTGGCAAATAATCCAGGCCAGAATGGTTCAACATTTACACCTGCTGCTTTAATGAGGGCATTGATTTTACCTCCTTGACAGTAACCTCATCGTCATGAAGAATGAGGGCAGAGTAAATGCAGGCAAGCTCAGAGATGGACATTTCATTAGATGGATGAGAAGAGGCTTGTTTGTAGTGGTGCTAGTCGTCGGCTGAAGTGAGGGTTCACCCCAACTTAGCTTAAGTGGCCTTAGCTTCGGAAGAAGAAACAAGCACCTTACAGACAACTGAAGAGAAAGCAAACAAGTGTTAAAAAATGCTTTTTTACATGAAACTGGGAAAGAATATATACAGATAATGGGGTATAGGGAGCTATCTTGCCCTACAAGAAAATAAAGGGGGAAGGCATTGGGGGGTGATAGAAGGGAGAGTAGATTCAGTATGGGATAATCAGAATGCATGGCGTCTCTGGGTGGGGGGAAGGGAGAGGTGGGGAGAAAATTTGGAACTCAAAATCTTGTGGCAATAAGTGTTGACATCTAAGAATTAATTAGTTAATTAATAAAAAAGAGGAATAGGACCATTGTCCAAAATGACTCTTGTGGATACTGAACAGAATAACTTGAGAAGATAGATGAGGACAAGTTAGCTTACTACAATTAGGGATGCTTCTATTAATATACTTCTTCATCATCTATTACTACTACTAGTACTAGTACTACTACTACAACTAGAATAAAAATTAAGTTAGGTTTATGATTCAGGAAGGCTCATAGAGTGCTAAGGAATGATAGGGAAGGTGGAGTTATTCATCTTGTCCATTTTTATCAATCAAGGAGAATGATTTAAGGACTGGAAATTTAGATTTAATGAAGAAAAATGGGCAATGAAGCATATGCTGTCCTAGCAGGAATGTAGCAATATCTCATTGGTTATTTCACATTACCTGGCTGGAATAAACTATAACATAGAATGTTAAAAAATGGAAGATGGGCAAAATGGCAGAGTAGAAACAGATCTTCTGTGGGGCTCCTGATTCTACCTCCTACAATACATGTAAAAAAATGACTCTAAACAAACTTTAGAGCTACAGAACCCACAAAGTGACAGAGAGAAACTAACCTCTCACTGAAGAAAGCCTGATAGGCCAGCAGGAAGAGGTAATTGCAGGACAGTGGGAGCCAATGCCCAGCCCAGCATGAATCCAAGGTTTTAGCACCAGGGTGGCCACGACCAGCCCTGGTTGGAGAGACTTTGGGAGAGTGGATTACCAGCAGCTGTAGTGCTTTCCAGAATTATCAACCCATAGATGCTAAGGATAAAGTGAGAGGTCAGTGTGAACTTTGGGAACAGGTAGTTTAGGAATGTGATCCAGCCTCTGCCTCCTGGAGGGAGAAGCAGCTGAGGTTCCATGCCCATGCAGCAGCCACTTTGTGGCTGCTTCAGAGCTCCTGGCATGCAGATTGTAGGGGGAACAAGTGGCCAGTCTGAGGGGTAACCACTCTTACTTTGTCCAATTTAGAGGTGCATCAATGTCTTGTCTGGGGGTCCTGGTGTGTATGACCAATAAGACAGAGTGTGTGGAGGATTCAGAGAGGGCAGCCAACTAATAGCTCTGGCAGCTGAGAAAACCTCAGTGATCTGGGACAAACCTCTCCTCTGTGGAAGAAGAGTTCTACTGAGGCAAAGAGTTCGAAAGTCAAGTAATTGAATGTCAACATGAGCAAGCAAAGGAATCAAAGAAAGAACAGCAATTCAACTTTAGAATCCTATTTTGGGGACAAAAAGGATCAAAGCATGGAACAGGAGGAAGACAGTGAAGTCAGAACTGCTGCACCAAAAGCTTCCAAGAAAAATATGAAATTGAGGCAGAGTCAAGATGGCAGAGTGGAAACAGGACCTCCAGGCTGCTCCAGCTCCCACCCTCTCCAATTCATTTAAAAGGTGACTGAACTAACTTTGGAACTACAGAAACCACAAAATGACACAGAGAAGCTGACCTCCTGCCAAGGACAGGCTGGCAGGCCAATAGGAATATGCCAGTGCAGAGCTCCAGTCAAGCCAGAGGTTTTAACCCCAGGGTGGCCTGACCAGCCGCTGGGTGGAGCGACTTCAGAGCACCAGGAGCTGTGGTGGTTTCCAGAATTATCAACACATAGATGCTAAGGAAAAAGTAAGAGGTCAGTGCAGTGTGGATTTTGGGATCCAGTAGCTGGGAGTGTGATCAGCCTTTGCCCCCAGGTTGAGAAGCCACTGAGGTGCCCCTCCACAGCTGTTGCCACATGGCAGCTTCAGTTCCTGGCCTGTAGATTGTAGGGAGACCAAGCAACCATTCTGACGGGTAATCACTCTTGGTTTAATCTGCTTGGATCTGGATTGCAATGTAGGGTGGAGGTCTTGGGTGCATGACCAGCTTGTCAGAGCATGTGGAGGTTTCAGAAAGGGCACCCAACTAATACCTTTGGTAGCTGAGATAATCACAGCATTTGTGACAAAGCTCCCCTATCTGGTGGCAGAGTCCTACTTTGGCAAAAAGTAAAAAAATCAAGTAATTGATTGGTAACATGAGCAGGCAAAGGAAGCAAACCTAGCAGAGTAATGCAGCTTTACATCACTATTTTGGGAAGAAAAAGGACCAAAGCATGGAACAGGAGGAAGACAGTGAAGTCAGAACTCCTGCACCAAAAGCATCCAAGAAAAATACGATCTGGTTATAGTCCATAGAGGACCATGAGAAGGATTTTGAAAACCAAATAAGAGAAGTGGAGGAAAAATTGGGAAGAAAAATGAGAATGATAAAAGAAAATTATGAAATGACAGGCAACAACCTGACTGAAGAAAATACACCTTAATAAATAGACTAGATCAAATGGCAAAAGAGGATCAAAAAGGCAATGAGGAGAAGAATGCCTTAAAAAGTCAAATTTTCCAGATGGAAAAAGAATCTCTAAAGCTCACTGAAGAGAATCATTCCTTCAGAATTAGATCAGAGCACATGGAAGCCAGTGACATTATAAGAAATCAAGATACTATTAAACAGATCCAAACAAATAAAAAAATATTAGAAAATGTGAAATATCTCATTGGAAAATCCACTGACCTGGAAAATAGATCCAGGAGAGATATTTTAAAAATTATTGGAATACCTGATAGCCATGATAAAAAAAAGGACCTAGAAATCATCCTTCAAGAAATTCTCAAGGAAAATTGCCCTGATGTTTTAGAACTAGAGAGCAAAATAGAGGTTGAAAGATTCCACCTATCACGTCCTGAAAATAAATCCTAAAAAGAAAACTCCTAGGAATATTATAGCCATGTTCCAAAATTCCCAGATCAAAGAAAGAATATGACAAGCAGCCAGGAAGTATCAATTTGAATATTGTGGAAAAACAATCAGGATAGCACAGGATCTGGCAGCTTCTACACTCACGGATCAAAGGGCTTGGAATATAGTATTCTGGAGGGCAAAGGAGCTGCGATTAAAATCAATAATCACCTACCCAGAAAAACTGAGTATCATGATTCAGGGGAAATTATGGTCATTCAGTTGAATAGAAGAATTTCAAGAATTCTTGATGAAAAAAACAGTTGAATAGAAAATTTGACATTCATATATGAGAAACATGAGAAGGTAAACAGGGAAAAAAATCATAAGGAACTTATCAAAGTTGAACTATTAAAATTCTTACATGGAAAAACAATAATTGTAACTTATGAAACTGTTCTCAGTATGAAAATAATTGAAGGGAATAGAAATATTTATATGGATATATATATATATATATATATGTATATATTTATGTATATATTTATACACACATACATATATAAATCTATATAGGAGGGTAGATGGGTATATGAATGCATATGGGAGTGTGTGTATATATGTCTACAACTATACATAGATAGAGGGCCAGGACCAATTTAATGTGGAGGAATGATAGTTAAAAGGTGAAATTAAGAGGTTAGAGAGAAATATAATGAGAGGAGATGGGGAGAGACAGAATTGGGTAAACTATCTCATATAGAAGAGGTAAGGTAAAATGGTTACAATGGAGGGGAAGAACAGGGAGGCAAAAGGGAATGGGTAAACTTTATTCTTGTTGAATTGGGCTTAGAGAGGGAATTACATACACACTAAATAGGGTATCTCACTCTACAGGAGAGTAGAGGGGAAGAGGATGAGAAGGGGATGATGAAATGGAAGGCAGGTTGGGTGGGAGGGAAATTGGAAGCACTCACTTTTTAAAAGGTACAGAATCAAAGTAGAGCATACAGCAAATGGGAAGTGGGATAGGAGGGAGGAAAATATAGTCAGATTTTTACAATAAATCTACTATGGAAATGTTTTGCATCGCTACACATGTACAGCCTATATTTAATTGTTTGTCTTCCCAGTAAGGGTAGGTGACAAGGGAGGAAGGGAATGAATATGGAATTCAAGTTTTGAAATCTAATGTTTAAATACATATATGCATATGTATATATACCTTATATAGATTATATATTATCATTATTATTATTTTACTCATAACAGGGAAATAAGACATACAAGCACTGTGGCATAGAGATCCACCTTGCTTACTGGAAAGTTGGAGGGGGTATGGTGGAAGATATGGGAGAGAGCAGATTGGAGGAGGGGATATCCAGTGTGATCACTATTTTGTGATGGTGGGTAGGGGAAAAATGGGGAAAAAAATTTGTAACTCAAAATATTGCAGAAAAGAATAATGTAAACTAGAAGTTCATAAAGCATTTGATAAAAAAATAAAACTCTAATAACTCAATAAATATTCAGCATACAAAAAACTTAAAAAAAGAAATATATGAACTTTTTAGAGGTCATAGAGGGCCTTAAGTAGAATTTTGAAAACCACATAAGAGAAGTGGAGGAAAAATTGGGAAGAGAAATGAGAATGTTGCAAGAAAATCTTGAGGGGTGGCTAGGTGAATAGAGCACTGGCCCTGGAAACAGGAGGACCTGAGTTCAAATCGAGCCTCAGACACTTAACAAAAAGCTAGTCGTGTGACATTTGGAAAGTCACTGAACCCCAGCTGCCCTCCAAAAAGAAAAAAAAAGAAAAGAAAATGATGAAAAGAGAGTCAAAACCCTGACTAATGAAAATAACACCTTAAACATAAACTATATCAAATGGCAAAAGAGACCCAAAAGGCCAATGGGAGAAGAATGCCTTAAAAAGACAAATTTGCCAGATGGAAAAATTATCTCAAAAGTTCACTGAAGAGAATTATTCCTCAAGAATTAGATGGGAGCAAATGTAAACTAGTGACATTATGAGAAATCAAGATACTATTAATCAGATCCACACAAATGAAAAGATAGAAGGCAATGTGTAATATGTCACTGGAAAAACCACTTACATGTAAAATAGATCCAAGAGAGATAATTTTAACATTAGTGGACTTCCTGAAAGCCATGATCAACAAAAGAACCTAGAAAATATCCTTCAAGAAATTCTCAGGGAAACTTGTCCTGATGTTTTACAACTAGAGGGCAAAACAAAGATTGAAAGAATTCACTGATCACCTCTTGAAAAAGATCCCCAAAAGAAAACTCCTAGGAATATTATAGGCAGGTTCCAGAGTTCCCAGATCAAGGAGAAAATATCAGAAGCAGTGAAGAAGAATCGATTTTAATATTAAGGAAGCACAATCAGGATAATACAGGAACTGGCAGCTTCTATACCGAGGGATTGAAGGCATTGGAATATGATATTACAGAGGTCAAAGGAGCTGGGATTAAAACCAAGAATTACCTACACATCAATACTGAGTATCAAGTTTCAGGGGAAAATATGGGCATTCAATGGATTAGAGCACTTTCAAGCAAACTTGATGAAAAAAACCAGAGTAAATAGAAAATTTGACATTCAGATACAAGAAGCATGAGAAGTTAAACAGGGAAAATAAATCGTAAGGAACTCATCAAAGTTGATCTATTTTCATTCCTACATAGAAAAATTATCATTGAAACTTATATATATATACATATGTGTGTGTGTGTTGTATACATACATACATGTCTATATTGGAGGGCATATGGTCTTATGAATACATATGTGAGTGTGTGTATATATGTGTACTGGCATACATAGCCAGAGCACACAGGACCAATTGAATAAGAAGGGATAATAATTAAAATGTGTAATTGAGAGGTGAGAGTGGAATATAATGAGAGGTGATGGGGCATGACAGAATTGGGTGTATTATTATATAGAAGAGGAAAGGGAAAACTGATACAATGGAGGGGAAGTACAAGAAAACAAAAGGGAAGGAGTCAAACATTTTTTTTTCATTTTTCAAATACTTTATTAACTTCTTATTTATATATATATAATTTATTATTTATTTTTAAATATTATTTATAGATATATATATATATATAAACAATATATATATATATAATGATATATAAATAAATGATTTATTTTTATTTTTATTAATTTATATTTATATCAACTTTTTATTTATATCATTAATTTCCATCAGATTTTGAGCTACAAATTATCTCCCTTTTTTTCCCCTAACCAACATCCCAGAATAGCAGTCCCACAGGATATCCCCTCCTCCAATCTCCTCTCTCCCACATCTTCTCCCACACCCCCTTAGACTTTTCCAGTAGGGCATGGTGGATCTCTCTGCCCCAGTGACTGTGTCTTATTTCCCAATTACATGTAATATAGTTTTAATAATAGTATATATGTATACATAATTTTAAACATTTGATTTTAAAACTTTGAATTCCAGATTCATTCCCTTCCTCCCTTGTCACGTACCATTACTGGGAAGAGAAGCAGTTCAGTATAGATTGTATATGTACAGCTAATGCAAAACATTAACAAAGTAGATATATTGTATGAGATTGATGATATTTTCCTCCCTACTATACCACCACCCACTTGTTCTATTCTCTACTTTGATCCCGTCCCTTTCCAAAAGTGAGTGGTTCCAACTTCCCTCCACCCCAGCCTGCTGTTCCTTCCATCATCCCCCTATCATCCCCTTCCCCCTACTCTCCTGTAGGGTGAGAAACCCTATTAATGTATATTCCTTTCCTTCCCCGAGCCAAATTCAGTGAGAATAATTTTGACCCATTCCCTTTTGCCTTCCTATTATTCCCCTCCATTGCAACCCTTTACCTTTGCCTCTTCTTTATGAAAGAGTTTGTCACATTCTGTATCTCTCCATCCCTTTTCATTATATTCCTCTCTCACCTCCTAATTTCCCCTTTCAAGTATCATCCCTTCCTATTAAATTGGTCCTGTGTACTCTATCTATGTATACTTGTAAACATATACACACACTTTCACACATGTATTCATATGCCCATATACCCATCGATATAGACATATGTGTATATATATATATATATACATATATATATAATATGTATACATATATATTTATTTATATTCCCTTCAAGTATTTTCATACCGAGAACATTTTAATGAGTTACAATTATTGTTTTTCCATGTAAGAATGTTAATACTTCAACTTTGATCAGTGGCTTATGATTTCTTTTCCCTTTTTACATTCTCAAGCTTCTCTTGCTTCTTTTATCTGGATGTCAAATTTTCTATTCATCTCTGTTTTTTTCATCAAGAATGGTTGAAAGTCCTCTATTCCATTGAATGACCATATAACAAGCCCTTTGATCCCTCAGTGTAGAAGCTGCCAGATACTGGGTTATCCTGACTGTGTTTCCACAATATTCAATTTGTTTCTTCCTGGCTGTTCATAATATTCTCTCCTTGATCTGGGAATTCCAGAACCTGGCTATAATATTCCTAGGGGTTTTCTTTTTGGGATTTTTTTCAGGAGGTGATTGGTGGATTCTTTCAACCTCTATTTTGCCTTCTGGTTCTAAACATCAGGGCAATTTTTCTTGAGAATTTCTTCAATGATGATTTCTAGGTTCTTTTTTTGATCATGACTTTCAGGTAGTCCAATAATTTTTAAATTATCTCTCCTTGATCTATTTTCCAGGTCAGTGGTTTCCCCCATGAGATATTTCTCATTGCCTTCTATTCTTTCAATTGGTCGGATCTGTTTAACATCATCTTGATTTCTCTTAAAGTCACTAGCTTCCCTTTGCCCCAATCTAAATCTGAGGGAATGATTCTCCTCCTTACGCTTTTGAGATTCTTTTTCCATCTGGCAAATTCGACTTGTAAAGACATTCCTCTCTTCATTTCCTTTTTGTGCCTCTTTTGACAATTGAGTCAGTCTGTTTTTTAAAGTGTGATTCTCCTTAATCAGGCTGTTGACTCTCATTTTGTAATTTTCTTGCATTGTCCTCATTCCTCTTCCCAATTTTTCCTCCACTCCTCTTATCTGCTTCTTAAGGTCCTCTATGGCCCATAACCAGCTCGTATTTTCCTTTGAAGCTTTTTGTGCATGAGTTCTGACTTCACTGTCTTCCTCCTGTTCCTTTGTCCCAAAAATAGGAGTCTAATGTTGGAATCTTCTGTTTGTTTTGCTTCCTTTGTCTTGTTCAGTCACTTGACCCCTGGGCTTTTTGCCACAGTAAGACTCTGCCACCAGAAAGGGGAGCTTTTGTCCCAAACACTGGTGTTTTTTCAGCTGCCAGAGGTATTAACTGGATGCCCTCTCTTATACCTCCACATGCTCTGGCAAGCTATTCACTCACCCCAGGACCTCTACCCTAGACTTCAATCCAGATCCAAGCAGGATAAAGCAAGAGTGATTACCCCTCAGATTGGTCCCTTGGTCCCCCTACACTCTACTCTGCAGGCCAGGAGCTGAAACTGCAATGTGGCCAGTGGCTCACAGGCTTCTTACCCTGGAGGTAAAAGCTGATGTGCTCCCACCTCCTGGGTCCCAAAATCCAGACTGCACTGACTTCTCACTTTGTCCTTCCCATATATGTGTTGATGAATCTGGAAATGGCCACAGCTGCTGGTGATCTGGAGTCCCTCCAGTTAGTGGCTAGTCAGGCACACCCTGGGGCTAAAACCTCAGCTCTGAGTGTCTGGGCTTGGCTCCCAGAGCACTGCACTGGCCATTTGCTGCCTGGACGCTTGGCTGTCCTCTGCATGAGGTCAGTTTCTCTGTATCATTTTGTGGGTTCTGAAGCTCCAAAGTTTGTTTAGAGTCCCATTTTACATGGATTGGGGAAGGTGAAAGCTGGAGTCCAGCTGAGGACCTGCTTCTACTCTGCCATCTTGACTCCACCCCCCGAGTCAATCTTACTCTCTTTGAATTTGGCTTAGGGAGGGAATGACATAAATTTTAAATAGGATATGTCACCCTACAGGAGAATACAGGAGAAGGGGATGAGTGGGGAGATGCTGGAGGGGTGGGTAGTTTGGGGGGAAGGATGTTGCAATCACACTTTTGAAATGGGACAGGGTCAAAGTATAGAATAGAAGAAATGGGTGGCTGGATGGGACAGAGGGACATATAGTCAGTCTTTTACAATATATCCACTATGGAAAAGTTTTGCATAGCTACACATATACAATCTATATTGAATTGCTTATCTTGCCAGTAATGGTGGGTGATGAGGGAGGTAGAGAAAAAATCTGGAATTCAAAGTTTGAAAATCAAATGTATATATATACCTTCAAATGGGAAATAAGATACACAAGCACTGGGGCATAGTGATACATCTTGCCCTACTAGAAAATTAGGGGGAGGATATAGGAGAGAAGAGATTGAGGTGGGGGTATTCAGTGGGATTGTTGTTTTAGAGAGGTGGGTAGAGGAAAGATGGGAAGAAAATATGTAACTCAAAATCTTGTGGAAATGAATGATATAAATTAAAAATAAATATAAAATTAATTTGAAAAAATGGAAGATTGGTTTATGAGCAGAGTACAGAAAGACTGTTACCTCCTTTCTCTTAAATATTTCACTTCCCTTAATATAGCCACAAAATACATATTTTTTTCATGATTACCACACTTGTGGAAGACTCACAGAATTATTAATCCACTAAAAACCTCAAAGATTGGCAAATTTCTGTCTAACTCCCCCATTTTGTTCTTAAGAATCAGATTTTTTGGTCTTAGTCCAAGATTATATTTTTACCTGATACATTTCAGATCTACCCTCATTTAAAACAAAAATATGTCAATAATTTTTCATATTGCATATTACTTTTGCTATCTCTTCTAGCTCCTAATCCATAAATTTTAGAAGCATATTTTAGCTGTCTTTGATTAAAAAAAACATAAATAACCACAAATACCAAATAGCAACCAAGCAACATAGGGTCAAGAATAGAATCCTGGAACACTCCATTGGATACATTCCTCTACATTGATATTGAATTGTTAATGACTATTATTTGAATCTAATGATTCCAGAAGTTTCAAGTCCATATAATTATATTATTATTTTGCTCACATCTTACTATTTGTTACATAAAATATAATAAGACACTTCGAGAAATGTTTTGCAAAAATCAAATTAAAAGCTCAAGCTCATCTACATAGTATCCACCTCATGTCACGATGTAGGAATTTCAGAAGCATAAGAGGAGGGAACTACATGGCAGCTCTCCTGAAAAAGATCCAACATTCTTGGCAAACACAATCAACAAGATAAAAAAATTGAATTGGAAGCCAAGGAAACTAATTTAAATTTAAGTCACATCAAGAGCGACATAGTACACAGGCCTATAGAAATTATAGTATAGTTTTCCTCCGGCCTGGTTAAACAACATTTACTTTACAGTGTCCTGTGTAATGTACCTTATGTTAGAAAGAATATTGAGAAATAGGACAATGGTCAGAGTAGATCACAAAAACACAGGATGATAAAAGATCTTAAATTCAACGGAAAAAAGGATAATGAGGCATGTGATATCCTAGATAAATAAGAAGATAGTGGGAATGTGTCTTACTATCATTGATCCTTCACATTACTTGGCCAGTATAAACTATATTGCATTACATGAGAATAAATTATTACTACAGAATGTTTAGGTCAAGGAAGATCCACCTCTAGGCATGAAGTGCATACCATAGCTATTTTCAAACTAAAAAAAATTCTCTCATCATACAAGAGACATTTTACTTGATAATAATAACAATAATAAAATAATAATGATTAGAAAACTTTTACTTATATTACATAATTTAAGACTCACTGTAGCCTTGTTCAGTAACAAGACACTGAAAGTCTATTCACATAAGATTCCCTTCTTTGGTGGAGACTGAATTATTTGGTGTGCGTAAGTGAGAAGCAGCTTGCAAGAACTTAGGAGAAGAGAAATCATGTCTATTGGCTTCTAGGTTCAAGAGATAAGACACACTGCTTTTCCAGATTCTCTGTAAGAAAAGTATCCTGAAGTGAAAGGAAGAGACTGACATGAAGAGGAGCCAGCACTTCCATTATGCTCCTAACCCTGGCTTGGTACTCTGGAGACATTGGAGAAATTGCCATTGAATGAGATCTGGAATTCTTTTTTTTTTTAATGCTTTATTAACTTCTGATTTGCATCATTCATTTCTGCCAGATTTTGAGGTACAAATTTTCTCCCCGTTTTTCCCCTACCCACTGCCCCAAAACAGCAGTCCTACAGGATATCCCCTCCTCCAATCTACTCTCTACCACATTTTCTCCCATACCCCTTTCTACTTTTCCAGTGGATCTCTATGCCTCAGTGCCTGTATATCTTATTTCCCAACTACATGTAAGATGGTATTAATAATAGTATATATATATACACTATATAATATATATTAAAAATATACATACACACATATATAAATACACACATACATATATATTTATACACATATTTGAATATTTGATTTTAAAACTTTCAATTCCAAATTCATTCCCTTCCTTCCTTGTCAACCACCCTTATTAGGAAGATACACAGTTTAGTAATAGGTTGTACATGTGTGGCTAATGCAAAATAATAACATAGTAGATATATTGTAAAAGACTGTCTATATTTCCTTTCCTCCTATCCCGTCTCCCACTTGTTCTATTCTCTACTTTGATCCCATCTATTTTCAAAAGTGAGTGCTTCCAACTTCCCTCCCCCTCAGCCTACCCTCCCTTGTATCATCTCCCCTCTCATCCCCTTTCCCCTCTATTCTCCTGGAGGGTGATACCCTATTTAGTGTGTATTTCACTCCCTCCTCAAGCCAAATTCAATGGGAATAAGGGTGACCCATTCCCTTTTGTCTTCCTATTCTTCCCCTTAATTGTAACCATTTTCCCTTGCCTCTTCTGTATGAGATAGTTTACCCTTAATCTGTCTCTCTCCATCTGCTCACACTATATTCCTCTCACCTCTTAATTTCACCTTTTAAGTATCATTCCTTCCTGTTAAATTGGTCCTGTGCCCTCTATCTATGTATACCTGTAACTATATATACACACACTTTTACATATGCATTCATATGCCCATATACCCACATATATAGACAAATATATATTTCTAATCCCTTCAACAACTGAGAAAATTTTCATAAGTTACAATTATTGTTTTTACATGTAGGAATGTTAATAGTTAAACTTTGATAAGTTCCTTATTATTCCTTTTCCCTGTTTACCTTCTCATGCTTCTCTTGCTTCTTGTATCTGAATGTCAAATTTTCTATTCAACTCTCTTTTTTTCAGCAAGAATGATTGAAAGTCTTCTATTCCACTGCATGACCATATTTTCCCTTGAAACATGATATTCAGTGTTGCTGGGTAGGTGACTCTTGGTTTTAATCCCAGCTCCTTTTGCCCTCTGGAATATCATATTCCAAGCCCTTTGATCCCTCATTGTAGAAGCTGCCACATCCTGGGTTATCCTGATTGTGTTTCCACAATATTCGACTTGTTCCTTCCTGGCTGTTTGTAATATTCTCTCCTTAATCTGGGAATTCTGGAACCTGGCTATAATATTTCTAGGAGTATTCTTTTTGGGATCTTTTTCAAGAGGTGATCAGTGGATTCTTTCAACCTCTATTTTGCCCTCTGGTACTAAAACATCAGGGCAGTTTTCTTTGAGAACTTCCTGGAGGATGATTTCTAGGTTCTTACTTTGGTCATGGCTTTCAGGTCGTCCAATAATTTTTAAATTATCTCTCCTGGATCTATTTTCCAGGTCAGTGGTTTTTCTCATGAAGTATTTCACATTGGCTTCCTTTCTTTCATTTTTGTGGATCTGTTTAACAGCATCTTGATTTCTTATAAAGTCATTAGCTTACATTTGCTCCAATCTAATTCTGAAGCAATGATTTTCCTCATCGAGATTTTGAGATTCTTTTTCCATCTGGCAAATTCACCTTCTTAAGGCATTCTTCTCCTCATTGCCTTTTTGGTCTTCCTTTGCCATTTGAGTCAGTCTATTTTTTAAGGTATTATTTTCCTCAGTCAGGCTTTTGACTCTCATTTCATAATTTTTTTGCATTATTCTCATTTCTCTTCCCAATTTTTCCTCTACTTCTCTTATTTGGTTTTCAAAATCTTTGTTAAGGTCCTCTATGGCCTGTAACCAGCTTGTATTTTCCTTTGAAGATTTTGGCACAGGTGTTCTGACTTCACTGTTTTCCTCCTGTTCCATGCTTTGCTCCTTTTTTTCCCCAAAATAGGAGTGTATTGTTGGAATCTTCTGTCTGCTTTGTTTCCTTTGCCTGCTCATTTTGCCACTCAATTACTTGACTTTTGGGCTTTTTGCCACAGTAGGACAATTGCCACCAGACAGGGGAGCTTTCGTCCCAAATGCTGGGGTTTTCTCAGCTGCCGGAGGTAATAGATGGGTGTCCTCTCTGAGGTCTCCACATGCTCTGGCAAGCTGGACACACACCCCAGAACCTCCACCATAGACTGCAATCCAGATCCAAGCAGGTTAAAGCAAGAGCAATTACCCCTCAGACTGGTGCTTTTTCCCCTACACTCTGCAGTCCAAGAGCTGAAGCTGCCACGTTGCGCTGGCTGGCTGTGCCAGTGTCTCAGTGGCTTTTCGCCCTGGGGGTAAAAGCCATGCACTCCCACTTACTGGTCCCAAAGTCCAGACTGTACTGACCTCTCACTTTGTCCTTTGTGTGTATGTGTTGATAAATCTGGAAACGGCCACCTCTGCTGCTGATCTGGAGTCCCTCCGGTCAGCGGCTGGTCAGACCCGCCCCGGTGCTAAAGCCCACACACTTGGTATGGGGCTGGGCTCAGCTCCCAGAGCAATGTGCTGAATTCCTAAATTAATAAATAAAGTTATTATGGGAGGTTTGCTTCTCTGTGTCGTTTTGTGGGTTCTGCAGCTCCAAAGTTTGTTTAGAGTCCCCTTTTTAAATGGATTGGGGAAGGTGGAAGCCAGGGTCGCAGGAAGCCAGAGTCGCGGGAAGGTTGTGCTTCTACTCCACCATCTTGGCTCTGCGAGATCTGGAACTCTTTTCTCCAGGTTATATATAACTTTCAGAGGGAGAATTTATTCAATCTGGTATTGTCTTATATATTCTCATCTATATAAATTCTTTAATTTGTGTCTGCTACAATCTTGGATTAATAAATATATCTGCTATTCAGTACATATCTTTGTCTACCTGGAATAGAGAATGGAGTCAAATAAAAATTGCTGGGAATACGGTATGGCAGAAATACTAAGGAAGAAACTAGTCACAGACCAGAATCTTACACAATACACCAAGACAGAGTCAACATGGGTACATGAAATAGATATAAAGGGTGAAAATATAGGCAAGTTGTCCATAAATTGTTAAAAAATAAGACCCGTCAGATCTATGGAGAATGGAGGAATTTATGACCAAAGAAGATATAGAGAACAATATGAAATGCAAAACTGATGGTTTTGATTACATTGAATTACAAAAGTTTTATATGAACATAGCCAATGAAACCAAGATTAGTAGGGAAAGAGAAATCTGGTAAAAACTTTTTAAAGCCAGTGTTTCTGATAAAGACCTGATTTCTAAAATATATAGATAACTGAATCAAATTTTCAGAATACAAGTGAATCCCCAAAGGATAAATGATAAAAGGACATGAACAGGCAATTTTCAGATGAAGAAATTAAAGCTATCTATAGTCATATGAAAAAAAATGCTCTAAATCATTATTGATTAGAGAAAGGCAAAGCCAAATAACTCTGAGTTATCACATCTCACCTATCAGATTGCCTAATATGATGCAATAGGGGAATGATAAATGGACAAGATGTGGGAAAATTGGAACACTAATGCATTGTTGATGGAGTTGTGAATTGATACAACCATTCAAGAGAGCAATTTTGAACTATGGCCAAAATGGCTATAAAACTGAATACTCTTTGACACAGCAATACCACTACTAAGTCTGTATCTCAAAGAGATCATAAAAATGGGGGGGGGGAAGATCTACATTTACACAAGTATTTATAGCAACTCTTTCTGTGGTGGCCAAGAATGGGAAATTGAGGAGATGTCCTTCAATTGTGGAATGACAACAAGTTGTGGTATATGAATATAATGGAATACTATTGTTCCATAATAAATGATGAGTAGGTGAATTTAAATAATACCTGGAAAAGCTTATATGAACTGAGTTGAAGTGCAGTAAGAATAACCAGGATAATTTTATACACAGTAACAGCAACATTGTGTGATGATCGATTTTGATATATTTAGCTTTTCTCAGCCATGTAATAATATAAGACAATTACTAAAGTCTCATGATGGGAAATTCTATCCAGATGCAAAGAAAGAACTATGAAGTCTGAATTCTGAAAGTTGTTTTTTCTTCTTTCTCATGGTTTTGCCCTTTGGTTCTAATTCTTTACAATATGGAAATAGATTTAACAAGATTTTATATGTGTAGAGTATATCAGATTCCATGCCATCTTGGGGAGGAGGGAGGGGAGGGAGGGGAAGAAAATTTAGAACTCAAAATCTTACAAAAGTGAAAGTTGAAAACCAAAATAAATAAATATTTAAAAAATAAATAAAATAGAATGAAGTCATACCTTCACACATAAAACATGAAACCTTCTTTCCCCAATAAAGGATAGCAATTGGGAGCACACCTTAGACCTAAAAAGATATTTTCTGAAGAATAACAATATTTAGTGGAAGGTAAATTGATATAATTTTAATGCAGTGCTCCCTCCTTTAGAACAGCAAAGTGGCTAGTATCACATGTCCAAAATCCTTCTCACCTCTATAAAGCCTAGCATGATCAGCTTTCCAGAGGACTGCTGCTGTGAAGAGCTTTAAGGTTCTGATTGCATAATATAGTGAACTCTCATTTATTTAGCAGTAAATTCAAGCAAAACATTCACAGAAACCAAAGTACAGCATTCTCAATGTTATAACATAAGAAGTTATCACTAAAGTGGCCATGTAGTTTTTCGCCAAAGTAGCCACATAGTTTTAAACAAAAGATATGATTCATTGTGTCCTTAAATCAATCATCCTTAAGAAACAAACCCCCTTAAGGGACACAAAGTACAAATGTCAATGTTTTCCTCCCTTAGGTCACATTGCCTTAATCTCTCAGTCAAAAATTACTCATTATTTTTTTTTTTGGAGGGCAATTGGGGTTAAGTAACTTGCCCAAAGTCACACGGCTAGTTTTTTTTTTTTTTTTTTTTTTTTTTTTTTT
>NW_027186320.1:5713667-5740398 GCF_028583685.1 Petaurus breviceps papuanus
TTTTTTTTTTTTTTTTTTTTTTTTTTTTTTTGTGTGTGTGTGTGGGTGTTAAGTGTCTGAGGCAAGAATTGAACTCTGGTCCTCCTGACTCTGGGCCAGTGCTTTACTCACTGCACCATCTAGCCGCCCCCTTATTACTTCTTAATTGGAAATTAGTTTCCAATCATCCTTAACTCAATCATCTTTAATAGGTATAAGTTATAGAGTACAAAGTTCTCCCACCACTATGACACAGTAAATTATGATCTTCTCAGTTAACACTAAGTACTTAAGGAGAGATCTTTTCATCTTGACTCAAGACTGACTCTCAAATTCCATGGTACCTCTTCCATAGTCCCAGCTCTTGCCTGAAACCCAATTGTCACCTGGATTCAAAGGTAGGCAACTCTCAACTCCTTGTCCAGCTACTTGTCCAGTTGCTTGTCCAGTTCTTTGTCCAGTTACCATTCCATATTGAAGCTAGTGATTTCTAGACCACCTCAAGTGCTTCACAGTTTCTGTTTCTGGGAACACAAAGCTTAACAGAATCATCAATTCATTAGCTGCCTGTGAAATCAACAGAGACTCACATACAAAGTCTGACAATTCAACACAAATTGTCAGTACAGTCCCAGGACATCTGAATCCCTACTCCAGGACTTCTGTAAACAGACAACAAGAAAATCCTCTTTCCGGGCTTCCAGTAAGGTCCCAGGGCTTCTGTACAAAATAACACAAGCAAAAATCAACAAACAGAACAGACAAACAGAGTGCCTGGCCAGTACAAAGTTCCCCTTCTCATTTCTGCCTCCACAAGTGTTCTCTTCTCAGTTCTGCCCTTTCCCAGTTTAGGCTACTCCTTATATGTGGTTATTAGCTCCTCCCTGCTCTGCCCCTTCTTGTTACATCAGCAACAGGGATTCACAAGTTGTAGGGTTAAAAATTTTGCTTCTTAACAAAAACTTGATATAATTATGGGTAAGGCTTAAAAGAAGTTTGAACTGAAACAAGGTGCAAAATGATTAAATAGCTGAAACAAGGCATTAAGTACTTCTTTGCCCGCCATTACACCCTCCTAACAGGAATCGAAGTCTCTCTTGCAGGAAGATAGGTCTTTTTTTTTTTTTGCAGGGCTTTTCTTGTGAGCCACTCAGACCCATGTGTATAGATATAATCTACATGGTCAAAACACACACACACACACATATACACACACATGTACATCCCTTAGAGCTCTACAACAGTGAATGTTAGCTACTGTAGGAGTAAGTTAAACTTCCCTAGAAATCTTCAAACAAAGACTATGTGACCAATTGTCAGACACGTTTCTAAAGATTATTCTTATCTAGATATGCATTTCAAAAAGATGGTTTCTGAGTTAATTTCTAACTGAGGTTCTTTGATTTTAATCATAGCCCAAGGTAGAAGATACTGTGTTCTACATGTAGATACCTGAATAAAATTGATTAAGCCTATAAAATTTACCTAACCTAATTAACTGAGAAACATGTGCTGCCTTTTTATGTGCACACACACACTATATATATATATATATATATATATATATGTATATATATATATATATATATATATATACTTTTAATTCTTGAATTTACTACTGTTAATAGTATTTGGATATGCCTTTAAATTGTCTACAAGGAAAAAAAAGGATAGCACTATTGGAGAAATTTGAGACAAAATTGGCTAGGGTAGCAAAGCAGCAAAAGAGAAAGAAAACTGGGTCTGAAATCAGAAAGACCTAAGTTCAAATCTGACCTCATATATTTTGCTAGTTCATAATACTAGGCACATTTATTATCAGTTTCTCATTGTGTAAAAAAAAGGAATAATAATAATAGCACCTAGCTCATAGATTTACCAGTTTTTTCATCTGTAAAAAATGAATAATAATAATACCACCTAGCTCATAGATTTATTGTGAGAATCAATTGAAAATATTTATAAGCACTCTGCAGAATGTTTGGTGCTGCGATTAATAAATGCTTATTCTCTTTCCCAATGATCAAGATTACTACAAATGTTTAAGAAAGTAATCCCCATTTTTTCCTAGGCAGAAGCAGTGAAAAGAGCATGATAACATTCAAGGAAGAAACCTAGATTCTCAAGAATGTCTAATCACAAGTTCCATAAGAGGAAGAATTGGCATCCATGATATCAAGACTGGAAGTCTGAAAAATTGTGAAGAAAATATGTTTCCTGGGCATTCACTTACCTGTCAATAAATCCTAAATGAAGTATTAACTGACAAACACTTAAGGTGACTACCATTTTTGGAATATTTTCATTTTCTAAAAGGATTATTAAAAAGTCTAAAGGAAGGAAGATATTATGATGTAATTCAGAGATTTCTGAATGATGGAGTATGTTCCTCAATAGGTTGGAAAAATGCAACATTCTTAAGGGAAGAGTTAGGCAATTATTTTTTTTTGCCTTCTTGCACTTCCCCTCCATTGTAACAGTTTTCCTTTGCCTGTTCTATATGAGGAAATTTACCCCATTATATCTCTCCCCATATTCTGTCATTATATTCCTCTCTCACCTCTCAATTTCATATATGAAATATCATACCTTACTATTTAATTGGTCCTGTGCCCTTTTTCTATATATAAGTGTGCACGTATATACATACATTCACATATGTATTCATATGCCCATATACCTTCCTATATAGACATACATATGTATGTATATGCATGTATGCATATGTATATATATATACACACATTTATATTCCCTATAACTATCCTCATACTGAGAAAAGTTTCATAAGTTATAATTATCATTTTTCCATGTAGGCATGTAAATATTTCAACTTTAATAAGTTCCTTATGATTTCTTTTCCCTGTTACCTTCTTGTGCTTTTCTTGTTTCTTGTATCTGAATGTCAAGTTTTCTATTCAACTATGGTTTTTTCATTAAGAATGCTTGAAAGTCCTCTATTCCACTGAATGACCATATTTTCCCCTGAAACATGATACTCAGTTTTACTGTGTAGGTAATTCTTGCTTGTAATCATAGCTTATTTGACCTCTGGAATATCATAGTCCAAGCCCTTCATTCCCTCAGGGAAGATGCTTCCAGATTTTGTGTTATCCTGATATAAAAAATTGTTTCTTCTTTTTTCCTTTATTTTAAATTTTTTGTTCTTTGTTAATTTGTTTGTTTCCTTTTAGTTACAAGATTCAGTCTCATAATTCCTTGAGTTTCAAATTTTCTCTCCCACCATCCCTGACTCCCCCCCCCCCCCCCCATGGAGAAATACAATCAAGTATATGATCTGCAATTACTTTCACATTAGACATTAGTCAGGTTATAAAGAAGGTTTTTTTATCAGATGGGATGAATAATGGGAAAGAGGAAACAAAACCAAACCAGAAAAAGAAAAAGAGCAGGTTGTGTGTTTCAATCTAGATTCAGAGTCATTCTGTCTCTGGATGTAGACATCTCTCTCCATCATGAATCTTCTGGGGTTGACTTATAACCCTGCAAAGTTCATCATCACACAGACGTTTTGTCTGTAATTATGTACAAATTTCTCCTTGTTCTACTTTTCTCACTCAGCATCAGTTTGAATAAATGTCTCCAGGTAAATATGACTTCTATCTGCTCCTCATTTTTATAGCACAATAGTATTCCATTACATTCATATACCACAACTTGTTCAGCCTTTCCCCAATTGATGGGCAGCCCTTTAATTTCCAATTTTTTGACATCACAAAAAGAGCTGCTATAAATATTTTTGTACATTTTGGGCTTCCTCACACTTTTATGATCTTTTTGGGATGCAACCCTAGAAGTGATATTGCTGGGTCAAAGGGTAAAAAATTATTTATAGCCCTTTGGGCATAATTCTAAATTTTTCAATTTAATGTAATCAAAATTATCCATTTTGCATTTTATAATGCCCTCTAATTCTTGTTTGGTCATAAAGTCTTCCCCTGTCTACAAATCTTACAGATAGACTATTCCTTGCTTTCTGAGATTGCTTACATTATCAGCCTTTATACCTAGATTATGCACCCATTTAGATTTGATTTTGGTATATGGTGTTAGATAATGGTCTATGCCCAGTTTCTGCCATTCTATATTCCAGGTTTCCCAGCAGTTTTTGTCAAATAGTTAGTTCTTATCCCCAAAACTGGGATCTTTGGAGTCTTTGGGTTTATCAAGCAGTAGATTACTATAGTCTTTGACTTCTGAGTCTCATGTACTCAATCTATTCCATTGATCCACTACTCTATTCCTCAGCCAGTACCAAGTAGTTTTGAGGACTGCTGCTTTATAATACAAATTAAAATCTGGTGGAGCTAGTACACCATCCCTAGCATTTCTTTTCATTAATTCCTTTGATGTTCTGGACCTTTCATTCTTCCATATGAATTTTGTTACTGTTTTTCTAGCTCTATAAAATTTTTTTTGGGGGAAATTGATTGGTATGGCACTAAATATATAATTTAATAGAGGTAAAATGGTCATTTTTATTATATTATCTCGATCCAGCCATGTGCAATTGATGTTTTTCCAATTAGTTAGATCTGACCTTATTTGTATGATAAGTGTTTTGTAGTTGTATTCATATACGTCTTGGGTTTGTTTTGGCATGTAGGTCCCCAAATATTTTATAATGTCTACAGGAACTTTAAATGAGATTTCTCTTTCTATCTCTTGCTGTTGAATCTCATTAGACAAAAGAGTAATGCTGAGGATTTTTATGGGTTTATTTTATATCTTGCGACTTTGCAAAATTTATTTATTGTCTCAGTAGATTTTTTTTACTTGATTCTCTAGTATTCTCTAAGTATATCATCATATTATCTTCAAAGAGTGATAGCTTGTTCTCTTCTTTGCCTAGTTTAATTCCGTTGATTTCTTTTTCTTCTCTAATGGCTACTGCTAATGTTTCTAGTATCAGACTGAATAAGAAGGGTGATAGTGGATATCCTTCTTTCACCCCTGATCTTATTGGAAGTGTTTTGAGCTTCTCCCCATTACATGCAATGCTTGCTGATGGCTTTAAATAAATGCTACCTATTATTTTAAGGAAGGCTCCATTTATTCCTATACTTTCTAGTGTTTTTAATAGGAATGGATGTTGTATTTTGTCAAAAGCCTTTGCTGCATTTATTGAGATAATCATGTATTTTTTGCTAGTTTTATTGTTGGTGTGATCAATTATACTGATGGTTTTCCTTATATTAAACTATCCTTGCATTCCTGGAATAAATCCTATGCATCAAAGTATATTACTCTTGTGATAATTTGCTCTCGTCTTTTTCCTAATATTTTAATTAAAATTTTTACATCTATATTCATGAGGGAAATTGTTCTATATTTTTTTTCTTTTTCTGTTTAATCTCTCTGACTTAGGCATCAATACCATATTTGTGTCATAAAAAGAATTTGGTAGGGCTCTTTCTTTACCAGTTTTCCAAAATATTTGTAGAGTGTTGGAATTAATTTTTCTTTAAATGTTTGATAGAAGTCACTAGTAAATCGGTCTGGCCCTGAAGATTTTTTCCTTGGGAGTGCACTGGTGATTTGTAAAATTTCTTTTTCTGAGATGAGATTGAGTAATTTACTTCTTCTTCAGTTAATCTGGGCAACTTATATTTTTTATAATTATTCATCGATTTCACTATGATTGTCAAATATATATGCATACAATTGGGCAAAATAATTGCTAATTATTGTTTTATATTTCCTTCATCGGAGGTAGATTCACCCTTTTCATTTTTGATACACATAATTTGATATTCTTCTTTCTTTTTTATCATATTGACTAAGGGTCTATCAATTTATGTTTTTTCATAATGCCAGGTCTTATTTTTATTTATTAATTAAATAGTTTTTTAATTTCAGTTTTATTAATCTCTCCTTTTATTTGTAGTATTTCAAATTTAGTACTTAATTGGGGATTTTCCATTTGTTGCTTTTCTAGCTCTTTCAATTGCATGCCCAATTCATTAACTTCCCTTTTCTCTATTTTATTCATGTATGCACTCAGGGATATAAAACTTCCCCTAACAACTGCCTTTGCTGCATCCCACAAATTTTGGTATGTTGTCTCATTGTCATTCTCTTTAATGAAGTTACTGATTGTTTCTATGATTTCTTGTTTTACCATCTAATTCTTAAGGATTAATTTTTTAAATTTCCAATTAGTTTTTAGTCTATCTTTCCATGGCCCTTTATTGGATGTGATTTTTATTGCATCATCATCAGAGAAGGATCGATTTAATATTTCTGTTTTTCTGCAATAAATTTTGGGTTTTTAATGCCATAGTACATGATTGATTTTTGAGTATATGCCATGAACCGCTGAGAAGAATGTATTTTCCATTTTATACCCATTCTGTTTTCTCCAGAGATCTATCATATCCAGCCTCTCTAAAATTCTATTTTACTTCTTTTCTGTTTTTTTTTTTGAGGTGAGATTTATCAAGTTCATAGAGGGGGAGATTAAGGTCCCCCACTAGAATAGTTTTGCTATCTAATTCCCTTCCTCTAATTCCCTTAACTTCTCCTCTAGGAATTTGGGTGCTATACCACTTGGTTCATATATGTTAAGTAATGATATTGCTTCATTCTCAATGGTTCCTTTTAGCAGGATATAGTTTCCTTCCTTATCTCTTTTAATTAGTTCTGTTTTTGCTTTGGCTTTATCTGAGATAAGGATTGCTACCCCTGCTTTTTTACTTTAGCTGAAGCATAATATATTTTGCTCCAGCCTTTTACCTTTCCACTGGGGGTATCCTTTTGTTTCAAATGTGTATTTTGTAGACAGCATATTGAAGGATTATGGTTTTTAATCCATTCTGCTATCTGCCTCTGTTTTATGTGAAAGTTCATCCCATTCACATTCACAGGAATGATTACTATCTGTCTCTTTCACTCCATTCTATTCCCTCCCCTGCTTATGTTTTTGTTTGTTCCTTCTCCCTTCCCCTACTTAAGAGTTTTCCTTTTGACAACCACATCCCTCAATTTTCCCTCCTGCTCCCCCCCTTCTTTACCTGCCCACTTCCCTTACTGGTATTTCCTCTCCCTTCTAATATCTGCCCTTTTTATCCAACCCTTACCCTCCTTCTGCCTATAGGACACAATGGATTTTTATACTTATCAGAGTATGTTATTCCCCCTTTGACAGCAAACAAATCAGAGTAAATTTCATACAGTCCTACTCTAAATTACTCTCTAATTTAATGACTTTTTGTGTCTTTTCACTTTAGAATCTTAAACTTAACTGATTATGTTGATCCCTCTTTGAACCAAAGCAGTGAGAATAATGTTCAAATGATGTTTATCTCACTCTTTCTTTTCCCTCTACTATAGTGTGTTTTTATGCCTCTTCCTATGGCATAATTTAACTTTTTCTGTCTTCTCCTTTCCTTTTTTCCAATTACAGTCCCTTTGACCCCCCTTAATAAGGTTTTTTTAAATCATCAGATTAGTTTATTTATACACACACCCTCTTTCTATGTATATCCCTTTTAAAGTCAAGATAATCATATAAATTTCAATATTGACAATTATCAGCTTCTCTTATAGAGATGTAAACAGTTTGCTCTTATTGCATACCAAGTTTTGTGCATGTGTACAAGAGTGTGCATGTGTGTATGTGTGAGTTTTCCTTGTTTACCTTTTTATGTCTTTCTTGAGTCTTGCAATTGGAGATCAAATTTTTCATTGAGCTCTGGCTTTTTCATCAGGAAAGCCTGGAAGTCCCTTATTTCATTAAATGACCATCTTCTTGCCTGAAAGATTATGCTCAGATTTTCTGGGTAGTTAATCCTTGGTTGCAGTCCTAGCTCTTTTGCCCTATGAAATATCAACATCCAATACCTCCAATCTTTTAATGTAGAAGCTACTAGGTCCTGTATAATCCTGACTGTATCTCCATGATATTTGAATTGTTTCTTTTTGGCTGCTTGTAATATTCTCACTTTAGGCTTGTAATTCTGGAATGTGGCTACTATATTTCTTGGAGCTTTCAATTTGGGATCTCTTTCAGGAGGAGTCTGGTGAATTCTTTTTTTTTTTTAAAGCAATCGGAGTTAAGTAACTTGTGGCCAGGTGTTTCTGGGTGGGTGCTAAGTGTCTGAGCCAGGGATTCGATTCCCAGGTTATCCCGACACTGGAGCCAGTGTTCTTACTCACTGTGCTACCTGGCTGCCCCTGGTGAATTCTTTTGATAATTATTTTAACTTTTGATTGCAGTCTTTCAGCACAGTTTTCTTTGACAATCTCTTGGAGGATGTTGTGCAGGATGCTTTTTTTTTTTTTTTCATGGCTGTCCAGTAGACCAATAATTCTTAAATTATCTCCCCTGGATCTGTTCTTGAGGTCAATTGTTTTCCAGTGAAATATTTTACACTTTCTTCCAATTTTTCAGTCTTAATGTTTTGTTTGATTGACTCTTGGTGCATCATAGAGTCCTGGGCTTCGATTTGACTGATTCTAATTTTTAGTGAATTATTTTCTCCAGGTAGTTTTTGAAGGTCCTTTTTCAGGGAGGCGTTTTCCCCAATTAGTTGAATAATTTTTCTTTTTTGTACAGCAATTGGGGTTAAGTAACTTGTTCAAGGTTACATGGCCAGTTATTTCTGGGTGTGGTGCTAAGTATTAGAGGCCAGATTTGATCGCAGATCATCCCTACTCTGGGGCCTGTGTTCTTACTCACTGAGCCATCTGGCCGCCCCTCTAATTTTTCTTTTTAAGGATTTGTTTTCTTCAGTGAGACTTTTCTTCCAATTTGGTTACTGTAGATTTAAATTTGTCTTCTACCTCCCTAATTTGGTTCTTAAAATCTTTGTTGAGCTCCTCCAAGAATGCTTTTTGGGCTTGAGACCAGTACATATTTCCATCTGTGGTCTCAGGTGGGGACACAGAGTCCATGGTGTCTCCTGAAATAATCATTGTCTTTCAGAATAATAGGATGATATTGTCTTTGGTCTTGCCTTTGCAAGTTGCTTCTGGTCCTTTTGTAATTGTCTGTTTCCTGTTCTTTAAAGTGTATTTCTGCTCCTGGGATACAGAGGGTTCTGACACAAGCTTCTCAGGCTGGGAGCTAGGTGGCTTATAGGTGGCTTTGGGTGCTGTAGCCTCTGGGTGTCTACTTTGAGGCCAAGGCCAGGACTCTCAGTGTTTCTGCTGAGTTACACTGAGGCTCACAGAGTAATCTCTGGGGGAGAAGTGGTCTGGCCACTTCAAATTTCTACCTCTATGCCCCTGGGCTACAACTCAGGCAGGTTTTTGCTGGTCAGGTAAGGTAGGGCTGGATGTTGCCCCATCTAGCTCTTATCTTCACATTCCTTACTGCCTCAGCTATACCCTTTTGCTGTAACTCCTAAGCACGAGGCTATTTCTGCTACTTCAGCATTTTACTCTGGGTGGGACATTTATCTCTTTGTTTTCTTGGTCTGGTAAGGGGAATGGGAGCAGCCAGAGTCTACTTTGCCATCCTGGCCCCTGGAAAATCAGGAAGGTGATTTTTAAACTTCTAGGCTGGGGGCTGATAGCCCAAGTAGTAGCTGCTTTCTCTGCTGCAGGCCCTCAGCTTTCTCTTACCAATCTCTGATAACAAACCTCCTATCCCATGGTGAGGCAGTGGTGAGACAGATGCAAATCACCCTTGGAGTGGGTGAGTCTACTGGCTGGGGCTCCTTCTCTCTCTGCTCTACACCTCTCTCTTTTCTGGGCTGGTGCAGCACACATGTGCTCCACTCTCTCCCTGCCCTGGGCCTCGTGGGCACTTTCCTGGACTGGATTCTGCCATGTTCCATCTCCAAGTGGAAACGGACACTCCAAAATCCATTCAGATTCACTTTTTAAATTGTAGTGACAGGATTCACAGAGGACCTTAGAAAAGTTACTGCTTCCTTTCCACCATCTTGGCCCCACACAGCCCAAATTGTTTCTTCTTGGCTGGTTGTATTATTTTCTCCTTGATCTCAGAGCACTGCAACCTGGTTATAATATTCGTAGGAGTTTTATTTGGGGGGATCTTTTCAAGAGGTGATCAGAAAATCCTTTCAATTGCTATTTTGCCCTATGGTTCTAAAACATCAGGACAATTTTCCTTGAGAATTTCTTGAAGGATGATTTCTAGGTTCTCTCTCTTTTTTTTTTGATCATGGCTTTCAGGTAGTCCAATAATTTTAAAATTCTCTCATCTGCATCTATTTTCCAGGGCAGTGGATTTTTTCAATGAGATATTTGACATTGCCTTCTACTTATACATTTGTTTGAATCTGTTTAATATTATCTTAATTTCTTATAAAGTCACTAGGTTCCATTTGCTCCAGTCTAATTCTGAAGGAACAATTTTCTTCAGTGAGCTTTTGAGAGTCTTTTTCTATCTGGCAAATTTGTCTTTTTAAGGTATTCTTCTCCTCATTGACTTTTTGAGCCTTTTTTGCCATCTGAATTAGTCTATTCTTTTTTAAAGCAATTGGAGTTAAGTAACTTGCCCAATGTTACATGGCCAGGTTTTTTGTGTGGGTGTTAAGTATCTCAGTCCATAACTGATCCCAGGTCCTCCCAATTCTGGAGCCAGCACCCTTACTCACTGTGCCACCTAGCTGCCCCTAGTCTATTTTTTAAGGTGTTATTTTTTTCAGTCAGTTTCTTGACTCTCATTTCATAATTTTCTTGCGTTGTTCTCATTTCTCTTCCCAATTTTTGCTTCACTTCTCTTATTTGGCTTTCAAATCTTTCTTAAGCTCTTCTATGTGCTGTAACCAGCTGATATTTTTCTTGGGAGCTCTTGGTTCTGACTTTGCTGTGTTCGTCCTGTTCCATGGTCTGATCCTTTTTGTCCCCGAAATAGGAGTCTAAAGTTTGATTGCTGTGCTTGCTTTGCTTGATTTTCTTGCTCATGTTGACACCCAATTACTTGAATTTTGAGTTTTGTGCCACTGTATAATTCTGCTACCAGAGAGTGGAGCTTTTTCCCAGATCACTGGGGTTTTCTCAGGTGCCCAAACTATTAATTGGCTGCCCTCTCTGAAACCTCCACAAGCTCTGGCAAACTGGTCATGCACCCCAGGATCTCCAGATCCACATCCAAGCAATTTAAACCTAGAAGGATTACCCTTCAGACTGCTTTATTGGTCCCACTACAATCTGCACCCCAGAATCTCTGAAGCAGCCACATGGTGTCTGCACCATACCTCAGCCACTTCTTGACCCTGGGGCAAAGGCTGGACCACACTCCTAGACTCCTGGTTCCCAAAATCCACACTGTACTGATCTCTCACTTTGTTCTTAGCATCTGTGGGTTGATAATTCTGGAAACCACCACAGCTGCTGGTGATCTAAAGTCTCTCCAGCAGTTGGATGGTTGTGGCCACCCTGAGGCTGAATTCTCTGGCTCATATGGGGCTGGGCTCAGCTCCCAGAGTGTTTAGTTGGTCCCTTCCTGCCAACCTGCCAGGCTGTTTTCAGTGGGAAGTTAGCTTCTCTCTGTCATTTTGTGGGTTCTGTAGCTCCAAAGTTTGTTTATACTCATTTGTTTAGAGTCCTTGAATTAGAGGGTGTGGCAGTGGGACCCGTGCACAGGTCCTGTTTCTACTCTGGAGTTAATCTATTTTTAAGGTGTTATTTTCTTCAGTCAGGTTGTTGCCTTTCTTGTCATGATTTTCTAGCATCAATCTCATTTCTCATCCCAATTTTTCTTCCATTTCTCTTACTTGATTTTCCAAATCCTTTTTGAGCTCCTCCATGGCCTGTAACCAATTCATATTTTTCTTGGAAGCTTTTGTTGCAGGAGTTTTGACTTCGTTGTCTTCTTGCCATTCCATTTTTGATCCTTTTTTCCCCAAAAAAGGAATCCAAAGTTGCATTGCTGAGCTTGTTTGCTTTCTTTACTTGCTCATGCTGCCACTCAGTTATCTGAGTTTTGAGGTCTCTACCACAGTAGAACTCTACTTCCAGAGGGGAGAAGTTTGTCTCAAATTGCTGGGGTTTTCACAGCTACTGGAACTATTAGGAGGGTGCTGTCTCTGCAGCCCCCACAAACTCTGGCTTTCTTGTCACACTCCTCAGGACCACACTACTCAAGACCATGATCCAGATCTAGGCAGGTTAAAGTAAGAGTGATTACCCTCTGAATGTTCACTTGGCTCCCCTATGATCTGCAGGCCAGGAGCTTTGAAGCAGCCATGTGGAGGTACATGCAGAGCCTTCACACCTCTGTCACTTCTAGCTCTGGGTGAAGGGGTCGGACCCACTACTCCATACCCCTCAGTTCCAACAGAGTTCTACACAGACCTCTCACTTTTTCTTTGGCATTTGTGGGTTAATAAATCTGGAAACCACTACTGCTGCTGGTGATCCGCTCTCACAAAATCTGCTGAGGTCAATTGTCGAGACCACACTTGGGCTAAACCATGCACTCATTTGGGGCTGGGCTTCTGCTCCCAGGGTGCTGAGATAAACTCTTCCTGTCTGCCTGCTAGGCTGCATTCAGTGGGAAATTTGTTTCTCTGTGTCACTTTTTGGGTTCTGTGGCTCTAAAATTTGTTTACAGTCATATTTTATAGGTATTTGAAGTGGTTATTAGGGAAGCTAATGGAGTTTTCCTCCTTATACATTGCCATCTTGGCTCCACCCCAAGAAAAAGTTATTAAAGAAAAAAAAACTATTGAATATCTTCAAGTATAATTCCCATAAAAATATCCCCATTTTTCATTGAAAAAAAATCCAAATAAAAATCAACAGGGGAGAGATTAATTTAGTAATTTTGCTCATCTAATTTGGCGTAGCAGAATGGGAGTGCATAGCAGTTTCAGTGATCGGGCCTGGCCTGGCCAAAGCAACTGGACATGCCTCCTACTATCAGTTCTTTCTGTGTTGCCCAAGTCTTGGCATTTTTCTCCTCTTCCCCTTGCAGAATGTTTGGCCACATCAGAAAAGAGTAGAGAAGCAGGGTGAATAATTTTGGCAGTGTCCTATTCCATTTATGTTTTTGTGCTCTTCCATCCATAATAATTTCTGAGAGTATGAGTAGACCTTGTGTTCCCTCTTGTGTACATGAAGCCTCTGCAGACTAGGTCTGTTACTATTCTGAATGTCCCTCTAGTTCTGGTAGGTCATATCTTTGTTACTGACCTCCCATATTCTCACTTTACTACTTCTTTAAGAGTTCTTAGGCTGAGACTAACGCACCTGCATAAAGAGTCCACAGGACCTGGTTTGGGCTTGGGAGGACATGAAACCACCCCATGCTTTTCACCCATTTCTGGTTATAGGTACCTAGTACTAAATGGGAAGGTAGAAAGAGTGCAGCACCCTCCAATGAAATAATAATTTTTGTTTCTTTGTGTTGTTTTTTCCTTCACCTTTGGGTAGTGGTAGCATAATGTAGTGGAAAATATGAACTCTGGCACTGGAAGATATAGGTTAAAACACTGCCTTTGCTGCTTATCACCATGCTTTATGTAAACCTCATTTTCTTCAATTGTAAATAGTGGAGTTTGTATTAGATGACCTTGAACTGTCCAATTTTAAATTGGTCATCTTGTGATCCTATGTTAAGGAACAAAGTGGAGTAATTATTTTTTTAAAGTTATTTCTGGGTGTGGTGCTAAGTATCAGAGTCTGGATTCGATCCCCAGGTCATCCCGACACTGGGGCCGGTTCTCTTACTTGCTGTGCTACCTGGCCGCCCCATTGGAGTAATTATTTACAATGCTATAGTCATTATTCTGTTGTTTGTTGAAGATATGCTTCTGTTTTTATTATAAACACACTAATGTGTGTTTCTTAAATTTTATTTAAGGATAATATAAGATAAAATCTTCCAATTAGATCATTTATGAATAATAGGGAGAAGAGACTTTTTTCTTTCTTAAATATTATATATAAAGAGAAAACTATTGTCATTAATAGTGACAGGTAGTGGTATTGATATTTTGAGACACCATTTCTGGTGCCCCTCTTTCCCAACCTTTTATTATAACTCTTAGATTATCACATACCCTGAATGTTTTCATGCTGTTAGTCTTGTCTAGCACCTCATGAATATAATCAGTGTGTTTTTGTGTGTGTGTGTGTGTTCATGAATTCTGGGAAAAGGTGTTTAACTTAATCATTACAATATGCTCTTTTGTCTTTGAGATAATTGTCTACAGCAAAGATACATGGACTATTAATACAAAGCCTCAAGAAATAAACACATTTCAAACAATATCACTAATTTTAAAGTCACTATAGGGTAGCATATTTTTAATCACCTTTTTAATATTCTTGGATATGGCCACTCTTGCCAATCTATCATTTTGGCACATTGTGAGTCTTGGTCTGGGTCTATGAATGGTATTATTCTACAATAGCAATCACATTTGATCTAAGCCTCCATGTACCCCGCCCAATTAGAATTTAGATGATGTTTTGAATCACCATCTCACTCTGACACAATATTTTATAATTCTGGTGACCTCTTCCTCCTTCATGATGAGTGATAGATAAGCTTTTTATGGCAGAGAATGAGTAGTCTTAAAAAATAATCTCCCCTATCACGCAGGGTGCCATTTAATATATATTTTATAGGAGAGATCTTTTCTCCCCAAGACCCTTTTCATTTTTATGCTTAGAAATTTCTTTGGTGATCTACTTCATGCAGTCTTAATCCAAATAATTCCTCACTAATTTATTTAATGTAGACAAAGGTAGACTATCAAAAACCTCATCTTTCTTTTCTGGCTAAGCCTGAAACTTAATTGAATACAGAGCTTGTTGTTGTTTTTTTAATATGTTACAAAAGTGACCATGATCTTCATCTTAATCATTTAAAAACACTTTGCTCATATTTTGTTTTTAATATATCTTTTTCTTGTTGTTTTTTGAGTGAAAAGCTTCTCTGATTTTTAACACCATTCAAGTAATTATCTAGTGTTACAAACACTCACTGTGATGTCCAGTGACTCAATTTCAAACTTATTTTGGCTAGTTTCCTTGGAAATATTTCCCTTTATCTTGAATTCTTTTTTTTTATTTTTCAGGCTTTGAGTTTATTTTTAGAGCTTTTTCTACATGTCTGTGTTAAAGGTGGAGGATATTAATTGAATATGCAAGTGCAACCAAAGATCTGAATTTTACTGAGATTTATTCAAAAGACTTCATTATGTTTCTTAACTCCTTAGTGATGACTTCTATAACTCCATCTCTACAATTATAAATCTGACAAATGAGAAGAAAAAATATGGCAGAAGGGTAGGTCTTTGTGCTGCTCACACTAAGTCAGGCATTAAATTTCTACCTCAACCAAATTGACCAGATTAATTTAATTTTCCACTCAAATCATTTCTTTTTACTTTGTAGATTCTTTAAGGTAAATCTCCTTTGTCCAGGGTGCAAGCTTCAACATTTGCTACTGACAGCAGCTTCTTCTTTTTAAAACCAATTTATCTTATCTTTCTACATTCCATTTAGTTTTGCAGGGACTGCATTTTGGGGCTAAACTTTTCATGCCAGTGGTTTAGCACTAATAGCTTAACTAATTTAGCTTCTCATCCCTTTGAAGTTTGTCTAGTGGAGCTGCTGCTTATGCAAATGAACTAGCAAAAATAAACACTGTGAGGAAACAACCTGCTAATACAAGCACTTCAGTTCTTAAATTCTTCCAAATATTCCCTTGTGTGTTTTAAGTGTATATGCATTCCACTGACACAGATTGCTATAGTTTCATGCCCAAGATGATGATGAACACAAGTTAAGACAGTCAAAAGCAAGAATGAAGCCCAGGAATCTCAACCTCTGGGTATAATTTTTATTTTGTTTTTCTGTTTTTATTTTGTTTAGTTTTTGTATTTGGCTAGAATTCTTCATTGACAAGAAATTCAAATCTTATCCATAAAAATAAAATGGGCAAAAATGGAACTCTGCTGTAATGGTCATCAAGGACCTAGGATTGTTAGAAAATTATTGATGAATAAAACACTGGATAAAGACTTTAATTGGGAAAAAATTAAAAATGCAGACAAATAATAATAAGTTATATTTATATAATGCTTTAAAACCCAAAAAGACTGTATATTTATTATCTCATTTATCATGTAAGTTTCTGTTTCATGCCCTGTTCTCTTCTCTTCAGATTTTATCTTTTATGATTTCATCAGCTCACTTGACTTCAACTGTCATCTCTCTGTAGATGACTCACAAGGGTTCTTTCAAGTTCGCTTATGTGCTTTTTTCTCTTATTCATCATCTGCAAAGTCCTCGAAAGAAAAAGACATCTTTACTTTTGTATATGAATCTCCAACAAATGACCTAGTACTTGGCATCCATTTATTTACTTATTCATAGGAACCAATCTGACCAAAGTCACGGATATAGAAAATGAGTTATCATGTATGAGTGAAGATAAGCAGGTTTGACTGCAGCATAAAGTTTGGGACAAGATTGGAAAGGTAGATTGGAGCAAAGTGTTGAAGGATGAGAAAATCAAAAGTAGATTGCATTGTCTTAAAAATAATAGGAAGTCACCAGAACTTTCCTGAGGAAAAGATGGACATAATCAGAATGGTGTTGTAAGAATATCAATAATGGGGAGGCTAGGTGGCACAGTGAATAGAACACCAGCCCTGGAGTCAGAAGGACCTCATTTCAAATCCGGCCTCCAATACTTGACACACTTACTAGCCATGTGACTTTGGGCAAATCACTTAGCACCGGTTGCCCTCCAAAAAGCAAACAAAGAAACAAAAATAATATCAATTAGGCAACAATGCAGAGGATATATTAGAGAGGGGAGAGACTTCAGGCTGGGAATTCCACTAGGTAGCCATTGCAAAATTCCATTGTAGATGTAATATGTGTCTAAATTAGAGTAGTAACAATGCGAGTGGAAAGAGGGAGGCAAAATGTGAAAGATACTGTAGCATTACCATAGAAATAAAATCACTCAGCAAACTGATTTGATATACATATTACTTTCTCTATTAGTAGAATATTTTCCATTGTCCATACTTTTCCACAATAAAAAGAACCTCCAAGATTTGAAACTATGACTTTTCCAGTGAAAAAAATTTAAATAATGACTTTTTAACATAACTTAATGAGATACATTTCCATGGATGGTTAAATTGGAGTAGTCAAAAATGAAAGTGCCTTGATTTTAAAATGAGTTAAAACCTAATCAAATTTGGATATAAAGGGTAGAAGAAAGGAGGCTTACAGTAGGAGTGTGCTGGTGACATTTATACTCTAATATGTTTTTTAATAAATAGATTGGATATAAAGACAAGAGCTAGGTAGCTTTAATGGTAGCAAGCAGAATGGAAAGAAAAGTGACAATTCAAGGGAGACATACAATATGAGATAAATTTAAAAGCATGATTTGAAATTCATAGTTTAAAAGTGTGAGTAGAAATAAAAAATATTTGTATACTTTTAAGAAAGGAGTTTTAATTACAGACTTCTCTAGATATTCTACTTCTACTAATATTAAAGTAAGTGTATTAGATAAGTAAGAGAAGTCTTATGAAAGAGTTGTTATAGTTAGAACATAGTAACTATTAACACAGTACTTATATATTTGAAAAAAATATGTATAAGTATTTTATTTTCCAACTGAAATAATTTAGCACAAGCAACTGTATTTACAATCATAATTTCATAGATCCTGATTGGTATGTAATGGTAGGAAGACAACCAAAGGCATTTAAATTGGTGTCAACTTTATTGTGACTTAGAGTTAAACCAGGATACAGCTTTTTAACTTATCCAGCCAATGATTTTTGGTTATAGAATCTAGGATTTCAAAATTATCAGAGATACAGTCTTCATTTCCATCCTCTAAACAAATAGAAGCCTTGTAGTTTGTGTTTTAGAACATGTATAATGTTCTTTTCCTTTTTTAATCCTATCCCATAGATAAAATAAAACTTCAGGTACTTGCTAGCTATACCACCCTGGAAAAGTCATTAAACCTCTGTTTTTCCTCAATTCCCACATCTATAAGATGTGAATGATAATGACACCTACCTCACAATAGTTGTAAGGATGATGAGATATTAATAAAATATTATATATCATATAAATATAATTTATAAAAATATTAATACAGATGAGATATTAATAAAAACTGTTTAGCCCATTGCCTTGAACACTATATGAGCAAAATAAATGATTATTCCTTCCTTCTCCCCACTTCTCTTTGGCCTCTCTGAGTCAAGCATCTCTCCACTTCAATCTGTTTTTCATTCAGTTTCCAAAATGGCTTTCTTAAGAACAAGTTGGACTATACTTCATTCCTCCTCAATAAACTTTGGTGCATCCCTAACATGACCAAGATAAAATATAAATTCCTCTGGCATTTAAAGTCTTCACAAGATGGTGAAGTTTACTTAGTTTTTGTGCCTCGTTGACAGAATTGACATGATGTCATTACTTTTAGAATGTAAGAATTCTTAGAAATTATGATTCATGTTCTTGCTTTTCTTTGTAACCCCAGTACTTAGTAAAGTGCTTAACAAATGCTTTTTGTGTGATAGAACCAAGATGGCATGGAGAAACCATGAAGTTGCCTGACCTCTTACAAGTGTCCCTCAGAAACAATGTTAAATCAAGTCTCTAAATGGATTCTGGAGTGATAGAATACAGAAAAAGACAGAGTGTAAAAATTCATTTGGAAGAATAAAAGGTCCAGAATATCAAGGGAATTAATGAAAAGAAATGCTAGGGATGGTGGACTAACTATACCAGATTTTAATCTGTACTATAAAGCAGCCATCCTCAAAACTACTTGGTACTGGCTGAGGAATAGAGCAATGGATCAATGGAATAGTTTGGGTACACAAGACTCAGCAGTCAATGACTATATTAATCTACTGTTTGATTAATCCAAAGACCCCAGTTTTGGGGATGAGAACTCACTAGTTGACAATAACTTCTAGGAAACCTGGAATATAGTATGGCAGAAACAGAGCATAGACCATTATCTAACACCATATACTAAAGTCAAGTCTAAATGGGTGCATGATCTAGGTATAAAGGCTGATACTGTAAACAATCTCAGAAAGCAAGGAATAGTTTACCTGTCAGATTTGTGGAGAGGGGAAGACTTTATGACCAAACAAGTATTAGAGGGCATTATAAAATGCAAAATGGATAATTTTGGTTAGATTAAATTGAAAAGCTTCTATACAAACAAAGCCAATGTAACCAGGATTAGGAGGGAAGTGGAAAATTGGGAAAGAATTTTTACCACCTATGTCACTGATAAAGAACTCATTTCTAAAATATGCAGAGAATTGATTCATATCTGTAAGAATATGAGTCATTCCCCAATTGATAAATGGTCAAAGGATATGAACAGGCACTTTACAGAGGAAGAAATTAAAGATATTTATGAGCATATGAAAAAATGCTCTAAATCACTATTGATTAGAGAAATGAAAATCAAAACAACACTGAGGTACCACATCTCACCAGTCAGATTGGCTAAGATGACAAAACAGGAAAATGACAAATGCTGGAGAGGATGTGGATAAATCAGAGCACTAATGCATTGCTGGTGGAGTTGTGAACTGATCCAAGCATTATGGAGAGCAATCTGGAATTATGCCCAAAGGAATATAAATAATTTCATACCTTTTGACCCAGCAATACCACATCTAGGGTTGTATCCCAAAGAGATTACAGAAGTGGGAAAAAGACCCATATGTACAAAAATATTTATAGTAGCTCTTTTTGTGGTGGCAAAGACTTGGAAGTTAATTTGGTGCCATCAATTGGGGAATGGCTGAACAAGTTGTGGTATATGCATGTAATGAGATACTATTGTGCTATAAGAAACGAGGAGCAGATGGACATCATATTTACCCAGAGAGGCTTACAGGAACTGTTGCTGAGTGAGAAGAGTAGAGCCAGGAGGAATTTGTACACAATTATAGACACAACGTATGTGTGACAATGAATTTTGATAGACTGGACTCTTCTCAGTAATTCAGAGTCTTAAGTCATCCTCAAAAGACTAATGATGGAGAGAGATGTTTACATCCAGAGAAAGAACTGAGTTTGAACCCAGATTAAAACGAACTACATGCTCTTTTCCTTGTTTGGTTATGTTTCCTCTTTCCCATGCTTCATTCCATCAAATACAATCCTTCTTCATAATCTGACTAATGCCTAATGTGAAAGCATTTGCAGATACTATACTTGATTTTATGCCACCATGGCAGGAGGAGAGAGGGAGGGAGAGAAAATTTGAAACTCAAGGAATTGTGGTGATGAATCTTGTAAACTAAAAGTAAACAAATTAGTAAAGACCAAAAAAAGGGGGAGAAAAAAAAATAGAGTGTAACAATTTCCCAGCTTAAGATAACAGAAGGACTTTAGGAAAGGGCTTAAAAAGTTTGGGACAGTGCACTCTTGTGCCCTATGAGCATATCTCAACTTTAAAAGTAATCAAGTAGGATGAAAAATGAGTAAGAAGCAGAAAAAATCAGTGACCTTGGAAACCTACTACAGTGACAGGGAAGAGCAAACTACAAAATCAGAAGAGGACACTAATGCAAAAATGCCTACATCTGAAGACTAAAAGGGGAATATAAGTTGGTCTCAAACCCAAAAAGTCCTTTTGGAAGAGCTCAAAAAGGATTTTAAAAATCAAGAGATATAGAAGAAAAATTGGGAAAAGAAATGAAACTTATGCAGGAGAATTTTGAAAACAGACTCAACAGCTTGCAAAAGGAAGTACGCAAAACTGACCAAAGAAAACAACCCCTCCCCCCCAAAAAAAAGAATTGGCAAAATTTAAAAAAAAAATCTACTGAAGGAAAAAAAGAGCTCCTTTAAATGTAAAATTGGCTAAATGGAAAAGGGAGTAGAATATTTTTTTTTATAGAATACAGCAATTATTCCTATTAAAACACTAGAGAGCTTAGGAATAAATTGAATTTTCCTAAAAATATTAAATGGCATCTATCTAAAGTCATCAGCAAGTATTATATGTAATAGGGATAAGTTACAAGCTTTCCAAATAGGATCAGGAGTAAAAGAAGCATCCCCATTATCCCCAGTTATTCAATATTGTACTAGAATTATGAGCTATAGCAATAAGGGAAGAAAAAGAAATTGCAGGAATTAGAAAAGGCAATGAAGAAGCAAAGCTATCTGTCTTTGTAGAGGACATGATGGTATACTTAGAGAATCTACTAAAAATAACTTAAATAATTAACAACTTTAGCAAAATGTAGCACTTAAATTAAACCCACACAAAATCATTGACATTTCTATGTATCATTAACAAAGCTACACACACATACACACACACACATATTACTAATGAAGCAAGTGATAGAAAGAGAAATTCCATTTAAAACAACTGCAGACAATTTAAAATATTTGGGAGACTACTTGCCTAAACTAACTGGGAATGGACCAACATTTTGCATCATTTACTAAGATACAGTAAAAATGGGCACAAGATTTAGACATAAATGGTGAAATCATAAGAAAATTAGGAGAACAATAAATAGTTTAGCTGTCAAATCTATGGAGAAGGGAAGAATTTCTAACCAAACAAGACATAGAGAATATCATGAAATATAAAATGGATAATTTTGTATTACATTAAATTACAGAGTTTTTTGTACAAAGTCAGTGCAACAAGCATATGAATAATGCTTTCAGTTGAAGAAATTAGAGCTATCTATAATCATATGAAAATATGCTCTAAATAACTGTGAGAGAAATGGAAATCAAAACATCTCTTAGGTACTGCATCACATTCATCAGATTGGCTAATATGACAAAAAAGAAAAATTATAAATTTTGGAAAACATGTGGGAAAATTGGAACACTAATGCATGGTTGTTGGAGTTGTGCACTGATTGAAGTGTTCTGAAGAGAAGTTTGGAACTATGCCCAAAGGACTATAAAACTATGCATACTCTTTCATTTAGCAATACAGCTTCAATACCAAATAGGCCATTAAAAAAGAGGAAAGAGATCATTTGAGCAAAAATAATTGTAGTAGCTTTTTTGTCATGGCAAAATTAGAAATTGAGTGAATTTACATAAATTGGGGAATAGCTAAGCAATTTGTGGTGTATGAATGTAATGGAATACTCTTATGCTATAAGAAATGCTGAGCAGGCAGAATTCAGAAACCATGGAAGGACTTACATCAACTGATGCTGAGTGAAGATTGGAGGAGAACATTGCACACAGTATTAGCAAGGTTGTGTGACAATCAATTTTGATAGACTTAGCTCTTTTCAGCAATACATGTATCTAAGACAAGTCCAAAATACTCTTATCAACATCCAGAGAATTATGAAATCGGAATGCAGATCAAAGAAGCATATGAAACATACTGTTTTCTCTCTCTTTCTCTCACTCTCTTGTTCCTTATGGCTTTTCCTTTTTGTTCTGATTCTTCTCTCACAATATGCCTAATGTAGAAATATGTTTGATATGATTGTACATGTATGACCAATATCAGGTTGCTTGCTATCTTGGGAAGGGGAAATGGAAGGAGGAAGAAAAAAAATTGGAACTCAAAATCTTATAAAAGTGAATGTTGAAAACTCTCTATACATGCAATTGGAAAAATAAAATACTAATATGTAGAAAAAATGGGGATAACAATAACACTCACCTTAAAGTGTTGTTGTAAAGATCAAATAAGTTAATAATTGCACAGTGACTGGCATATAGTAAGTGTTGATATATTGTTGTTGTTTGTCTGGTAATTCTTGTTATCTAGAAGAAAGACATTTAAGTATAGCATGACATATATTCAAGATTTTGGGAGGGAAATTTTCAAACAATTCAAAGAATGCATAATTAGGGTGCTACAAAATAAATGTCAGTCGAGGAGGCATAAATATTGTGAAAGGAAAGAATGAAGGAAAGAGGAAAATTAAAATGGAGGAAAGAAAAGAGGAAAAGAAAAAGAAATAAGGAAGGAAGGAAAGGAGGAAGGAAAGATGGAAGCAAGGAGGAAAAGCATAATGGAGGAGGAAAGAAAGAAAGGGAAGAAGGAAATGGAGGGAAAGGAAGGTGAGAGGAGAGGAAGGGAGGAATGAAGAAGTAAAAAAGAAAGGGAAGAAGGAAGGAATCCTGAAGGTAAAAAAGGAAACAATTGTAGTTTTTTTTAAGGATTTGTATGAAGATACTAATGTGAGTGCTCAGGAAAATTATAAGCTATTGAAAAAAAAGATTTGTGTTAGAGGAAATCAAGGGCAGGTTATCGTACTTGAATACAAATACATGTCTTGGATGCATAGGAATAGTGTTAGGAGAACCACAATTCATCATGAGCAAGGATTTTTTAGGTTTGCAAAAAAAATTAAAATACAATATTGCAAGAAAATACAGGACAAGACTGCCACTGAGAGTGATTGATAATACTGAGAGATTGAATTCAGGGTTCTGATTCTTGCTTTGTTTCTCTTATCTTTAAAAATAGATGATTTGGGACTGGAAAGGAAAACAAAATTTACAGTGTTTCAAACTAAGATAAATAGAGTTTTAAGAATATACTACTTTGCTACCTCTGTTGGTTTCAAGGTAGTAGGTTAAGAAGACACACCAGGACATTTTTTTATGGTGAATATGATTACTGGAAAATAGTCAGTGACAGCTGAAAATTCCAGAGAAAAATAAGATGTACTACAGAATTAGAGATATTTGAATGATGTCCAATTTTTTAATGACATTATCGTATAGTCTTCAAGCTATGATGCAGTAAGCTTTTCTTCACTTCCTGGCAAAATTTGAACGCATCATTAGAAAGATAGTTTCACAATTTGTTAAAAAGAAAACAATGTTCCAAAGGCTTAAATTGGCTTCACCAAGAACAGGTTACACAAGACTAATAGTATCACTACTACCAGTACAAATCAAGAGAATATGGAAAAAATTATTTGCCTTTCTTTTAGTAAAGTTATCTTAGAGAATTACTTCTCACATTTTCTTTGGAAGCAAGATAGAAATGTGTGGGCTAGAAATAATAAAGTTCGGGAGATTCAGGATTGGTTGTATGATTGAACCCAAAAATTATTCATTAAATGATTAGGTCTCTTGTAGAGTATCCAAAGAATTGGTATTTACCCCTGTACTGTTTAATATTCATATGAAATACTATCAATGATCTTATAAAAGTTTAGAGAACATGTGTATAAAAATTTAATAACAGAGCATAAATAAGGAAGGATTAATGTATCTGAAGAAGATTCTAAGTGTATATTAGTGGTTTGTAAAATACATCAACAACGTGATATTGCCGAGAAAAAAACAGTCAGTCTTAGACTGAATTAAGAGAAGCATAGTGACCAGAACTGAATAGATAATTCCTCTACTATCTTATCAGACGACATCTGGAGTGTTGGGTTCAATTTTTGTTCCCATAATTTATGAGAATAGCTTGGTGGAACTTAAAATTTTTATCCTAGAGAAAAGAAAGCTTCTGATGTATCTTGCTTTCAAGTGTTTTTAAAGCTGATGTTTACAAAAGGGTTTATTCTTGTTCTGATTGATCATGGAAAGAAAAATAGAAGCGTTATTTGGATAGAGTGATTCGGACAGATTTAGATTTGAGGAAAGGAACTACAAGAAAAAAAACTTACTAAAATTAAAGGTATTCAAAATTGTGATGGTCTGTTTCATGAAGTAATGGACTCTCTGCTCACTTGAGTTCCTCAGACAAAGGCTAGCTGAACAGCTTTTTGAGATACACACGACAGAATGTATTCTTATTTATAGATTAGCTAAGATGGCCTTCAAGGTTCTTTCTAATGAGGAGATGTTGTAGTTTGGTCAGGTGAATCAGAAACTCAATGTAGAGGGGTTTCCATGAACTGTATTTCAGGGTACTGAAAGAACTGTCAAATGTAACTAAAGAGACACTGTCATTGATCTGTGAAAAACAATGTGGAAGAGGGGAGTGCTTTAACGCTAAATTAGGGTCTGTTTTCCATCCATGTATTCAATGAATAAGCATTTATTAACTGCTTACTATGTGCCAGTCAGTATTCTTAGATCTGGAGATTACCAAGAAAAATAAAGAAACATGGTTCCTTCCCTCAAACAGGTCTCATTCTTTCAGAGTGTGAAATTTTCAGCTCTTGGAAAGTTTAAAGGACAAAATTCTTCATAAACTATGAAGAAAGCAATAGGCCATAGAAATATAAAAGTTACGAAATGACAGCAGCACTAGTCATTGGAGAAAGGAAGAATCAACCTGCAGATATTCCCAGTACAAGAGTTTCCTTTGGTTCTTCTCTTCCATGAGGACTTTACCTAAAGTCAGGTTATAAAAGTGGCCTGAAATTCCATAATTACTATTTAGCCCTAAGGATTTTGACTTACTCCTGAGCCCACACTAAGAGATATTGATGTTTTCTGTAGGGAAGCTGTCAGTTAGATGTACATGTTGACTCTATGCTCAGAAGTGCAAAGCTGCTGACTCCCCAGAGAGTTGACTGGCTCTCCTTCATATAAAGGGCCAAATACAGGACTGTCCATTTGCTTCAGGTGTTTTAAATGTTTGCTGCCACATGGATGTATACTGAGCACTGAATTTTGATTGATTCCATTTGACTTGATAGCGTTGTGCAAACACAGTTTCTGCATATGCAATGACACACAAGGCTTTTGTAAACTGTATATAAGGGCTATATTAATGCATGCCTTCTATTGCTATGTTAATTTGTCACATTCCAGGAAGAACATGGTGGTCACAAAGCCTTTTTTCCCCTGTGACACTGATGCCTAAATAGCAAAATGTACATCAAAAAGCAACGTAATTCTGTGAAAAGGAGAAATAAAAATTTAAGTCTTTAATTAGAAATCATTGCCTCCCCAAAAATCACTTACTGAAAAAAATTTGGGAAGTATCTTTTGGAGGGTGGAGACATGTTGGTTCCTCTAGTGAAAATGATTTTCAATTATATTTTAGAGGAATTAGGAGGTGGAACAGTATGGCTATACCCAAAGTAAGTACATAATATTACTATTAGAAATAACAGTCATAAGTTTTAGGGAAAATATCATGAGACACAAAATACCTTCAGTCCATCCCTGGACAAATTTAAGTATTTAAATTAATAAACTGATAATAATAATTTTCTCTCCCCTGTATAGATTTGACATCCCACTAGAGTAGGGAAACTAGACTTATGTGTCATGGCCCCCTCTAGTAGGAGGCCCACTTTAGTGTGGGCAACTCTCAATACATATACTAGTGCCTGCATAGTGAGCTGAGAATGAGGTGGTAGCAAAAAATGAGACAAGTTTGATTCATAGCAGGATTTCATAACTGGAACACAGGTACTACAGGTAATTGTCAGAGCTTAAAAGAAACCAGATATTGATGTGAAGCAATTCTGGGATTTTGCTGTGGCTGAGTTCATCCAGAGGCTGCACACAAAGGACAGTTTTGCCAAGCTCAGGGCACAGATTATTTACTGGGCCTTTGTTCTGGAAAACAGGGGTCTCCTAAAAGAAAAAAGAGAATAGTTAAAAAGAGGGGTGATCTTGGCATGGGGATCTTGACCCAGACAAAAAATAAAGTGTGATGAAGTTTCCTCAGGCCGTTCTAATATTTTTTTCTTATGTCATATAAGCTTTTTTTTTTTTTACTTATTTGGAATGGTTTTGATATATTTTATTGAATTCAGATTTCTTCCCACTTGGTTAAGGTACCAGGAAAAAGCAATTTATTGTCTACCTTATCTAGGGTAGGACAATTTGATTGATTTACTTACTTGGCCCCTACCCC
>NW_027186320.1:5740798-5760217 GCF_028583685.1 Petaurus breviceps papuanus
TCTCTCTCTCTCTCTCTCTCTCTCTCTCTCTCTCTCTCTCTCTCTTCTTTCTTTCTGGTTTTGGAGGGCATTGGGGGTTAAGTGTCTTACCCAAATTTACAAGGCTAGTTTTTTGTGTTAAGTGTCTGAGGTCACATTTGAACTCAGGTCCTCCTGAATCCAGGGCCGGTGCTCTATTCACTGTGCTACCTACCCACCCCTCCTGCACCTACCCTTTCAGTAGTCATAAAAACAGAAGTAAACAAAAGAATATATGAAGTAGAGAGCTTAACAACCAGTTGTGTTGGGGTTACTTTTGTACGGGAATGGAAAAGGGAAGGGAATAAGTATTTATTTGTGACCATGCTTGGGTTTTCTTGGCAAAGATACTGGAGTATCTCTTTCCTCATTTGCTCTTTCCTTTTTCAGCTCCTTTTATAAATGAGGAAACTAAGGTACATCGGGTTAAGTGACTTGGTCTGTGTCATAGTTCTTGAACTTACGAAGATGAGTCTTTCTGACTCTAGGCCTGGCACTCTATCCACTGTACTACTCAGCTACACTGGATTTAGGAATACTTGAGTTTAAATCTGGCCTCAGACACTGATTAGCTGTGAGACACTGGCCAAGTCATTTAACCTGTTTTTCTCAACTTAGTCAATATAGTTCCTACTATGTACCAAGCACTGTACAAAGTATTTGTTTAAACAAATATATCATTTGTTCCTCACAACCATCCTCTGAGATAAATGGTATTATCATCCCCATCTTACAGTTAAGGATACGGAAGAAAACAGGTATTAAGTTAATTATCCAGGATCACAACACTAGTTGAGGATCTGAGCTTGGATTTGAACTGAGGTCTTCCTGACTCCAGGTCCAGTGCTCTATATACTCTGCTACCATCTGCCTCTGAATAGTTTCATAAAGTCAAATTTTTTGAGTCATAATCAAATAGGCAGCAGAAGCACATTGCCTATTTTAGAGGCTCAGTGACTTTTTTTTGGTGGGTTTTTTTTTTTTTTGGTAATTAAATCTCATTTTTTCAGTCCCTGACTCCATGGGCTAGAACTTATTTCCATAGCTGTATCAAGGCTATCTTAGTTCAACTGCTTTAGCAGGAAGAAAGGACATGAGGTAAATTAAAAGTAAAAAAGAGAATAAAAGGCACCCTCTACTGTGAGGGTTCAATATGACATCCAAACAAAATAGGATGTTTTTCTCCCCTTGGCAAATTTTTGAGATTAATTTGGAGTTAAAGGGGAAAACCAGCCACTAGATTGTATTTGTTCTCTGTTCTCAGCATGTATTTAACCAGCTTTTAGCTAGGGCCAAGAAACGTTTCATTTTTTTGTTTTGTTTGTTTTGTTTTGCTTTTTTACTATTAAGGGTTTATCTGAAAAATACAGAAGAATTAAAAACTAAAATATATATTCATAAGGGGAGATTTTAACAAACTATGACAGGAACATTTTTATACTGTCTCTAACAAAACAAGTGAATTTAATTAAAAAGGGAAATGAAAGGGTGAGAATTGACATGAGCTTGTTTCAAGCAGAGAACCATAATAGATTCATAAGCCACTGGAGAATGAGAAGGAAAGACAGAAGAAGAGAAATTGGGAGTTTTGCTGGAGGGGATGACTCTTACTAGCATTATAGCAATAAGAGGGAAATATCCAGGAATTGACTTTTATAGATAAATCTTACAGAAAAAATATGTAAAATATATTTGTATATATATATATATATGTGTGTGTGTGTGTATATATACACACATGCACACATATGTATATATACACACACATATACATATATATTAGGAAGGACATTGACTTCAGCAAATCACAGTCTCCAATTTCCTTTCAGTTAGTTTTCCATTTTAAACTAAAGCTTACTTCCAGTCAAGATTTCTCTTGTGTCCTCACCTTTATTCTTGTTCATCTAGGACAAAGGAGACAAGCAGCTGTTCTTTAATTTGAAGCCATGGCCCTAGGATTCAATAAATTCACCATATGATCAAACATTAAAGGTAATAATGCACCTGTGAAAACTAGTCAATTTCAGCCAATTGTACCTACTTCGAATTGGATTGAGGTCACCGGTGGGAAGATGAATCTAAGACTGGAAGCTCATCAATGATGCATATCAAAAGAGACATTTAAACTCCTGTGCAATACAATCCATGAAGAATTTATTAACCCCCTCCTAAGCACAATGCTGCTTGCTAGGTACTGATGATGATCCAAAGAAAAATTGAAAACCAGTCCTTATTCTTAAGTAGTTTATATTTTATGGGTGACTGGCTGACATGCCAACAGATAAGTATATAAAATATATACTTTCTTGAGGAGGAAAGAGGAGCTGTTAATTAATAAGACTTCAAGAATGGCTCCCTGTAGGACCTAGCAAATGAGATGAACCTTGCAAGAAACCAGGGACTGAAAGAGGTCGAGGTGAAGGGGAAGTACATTCTAGGCATGAGGGATGTAAACTAAACAAATGCAGAGAGGAAAGAGGAGAACCTGGCTGGAAAATCAAGCAGTCAAGTTTGACTAGAACACAAGAGTATGTGAAGTTAAATGATGAACAATAATCCCAGCAATGCAGGTCAGAACCAGGTAGCAAAGTTCTTTAAATGCCAGTGTAAGGAGTTATCATTTTAAGCTAGAGTCAATAGAATTTAAAGTACAGCAGAAAGAAGTAGTCTAGGTTAGAGAAGAGCAAATACTTTTTGTTTGACTAGAATTTGGCAGTGGAAGTATAGGGAGAAAGTAAAGTCTCACAGTTGTCAAATGACATCATCAAAGAACTAGACATTTTCCTTTCTTCTGCCTTCAATTTAGAATGTTTTAAGGACTACAAAGTAATTTTAAAATCTCCTCATGATAAAGTACTATCATGATCATCATTTTTATAGATGACGAAACAGACTGCGAGAGGAAAAGTTATTTGTTCAGTGTCACACAATTTAAAAATGTCTCAGGCTGGATATGATCTCAACTTTCTCCAGGTTCAGTGTTCTATCCACTGTTCAGTCTAGATGCCTCTAAAACATTCAGGGCTTTGAGGAGGATATCTAACCCTAAATTAGATAATTTAATGAAAAGGACAGCACATTGAAACATCCTTCCAGTAACATTCACCTTTAGGAATTGAAAATAAAAGAAAGTTTCATCAAACAGACACTCAGTATTATTTTTGTTGACTGTATGAGGTGGTTCTCACTAAAGATCTATCTACCTGCTATTATCATGAGGAGATTTTAAGTTTGACGACATTGGTCAAACTCAAATAGAAATAGGGAACACTAATCCATATATAACTATCCTCATGTGCTTCACATTTACTTATTTTAAAAATATAATATTGCCTATGTTTAACTGTACCTTTATTTTATTAATATTAACTGTATCTTTATTTTATTAAATGATTCCTAATTTCATTTTAATCTGATTTAAGTGTGCTTTGTGTCACCTGGAGTTATAAGCTTGACATCTCTGCCATAGATAACTAGAGCTGAAGTAGCTGACAGGTGGCCTGCAAGATGAAGCTTAGAAGGCAAGAATGAACACCAGGGCCTATATGCCCAGTAGACACAAGAAGACACAGACCAGATGGACAATTTCTAGCTGCAACTATTTTATCAGAGTCACTTCCAACAAAATAAATAAAAACAAACACACCAACCAAAACAACAACAGCAAGAAAAATAAGCAAAGGCCAATACAGCTAAATAACCAAAAGACATAGTATGAGGACAAATAAAAAGATTTGGGTTGGGTGATGAATGGCAGTTAAATGATACTAATGATACATACCATCACTAGTTTTCTACAGGAGATATCATTTTCTACTCAACAACTGTGTCATGATCACATGTATCCCTCACATGTGTGTGAAACCTCACATGTGGAACCTTGAATGGCTATCTTTCCCTGTGATAGTATAAGTCTTAGTAAGTGAATATATCTAGTTTATGGACAGTAGATATTCTCTTTTGACTTTTCTTAGCCTTGTATTTTATGAAAAATATTTTCTTTGAATATATGTGCTCTGACTGCCTCAAATTAAACACATAAGTGAAGTTAAATGAACTAGAACATATAGATTAGAAGAATACCTTGAATTTATTTTTTATATTTCATTTTCCCATAATTACATGTAAAATTTAACATTCATTTTCATAAATTTTGAGTTCTGAATTTTATTCCTCTCTCTTGCTCTCCCCACCCAGTGAGAAGACAAACAATTTGATATAGGTGTATCAGCAATGCCATATTCACAATGCCTATGGAGATTACAGATATGCTGATATAATTATCCATCACAAAATACATCATGCTTGCCATATGGGGGAATAAACTAGAAAATTTATTAAGATACCAAAAGACTGAGTCCCAAAACCAGAAAGTGAAAGCCATCAGAGTAGTTATGACATTGGCACAGGTAGATAAATTAGAAAGCACCCACATTTTCAAGCCTTTAAAATAGAACAGGCTACCTCAGGCAAAGGTCCTCCTCTCCCCACTCACAGCAACCACCCAGCATCCGGGAAGCGCGCTCCCAGCAGCTCCGGCCCCTGGCAGTCCTCAGCAGGAGTCCGTAGCAGAAATTCTGGCTAACTCAAAAAGGGCTTCGCGCTGCCGCTGCCTCTGCTGCTGCTGCCGCCGTAGCCACCACTGCTAGCCACCGCAGGAATTCTAGCTTGGCTTCCGCTTTCTCTTGCTCCGCCCCTTCCTGCTATGTCAGCAAGTCCAATGGGGCATAGAAGATCTTTAAATCCCATAACCCTTACAATAGGTTATATATGTGTAGTCATACAAAACATTTCCATATTAGTCATGTTGTAGGGAAAAAGACACAGACCCCAAAAATAAAGTTAAAAAATAACTTTGTTTTGGTCTACATATAGACTTCATCAGCTCTCTCTGGAGATGGATGGCATTTTTTTTTTGTCATAAGTTCTTTGGAATTGTCTTGGATCATAATATTGCAGAGAATAAGGTCATTCACAGTTGATTGACATAAATTTTTGCTGTTAATATCTACAATGTTGAGGTGGCCAGGTAGCACAGCGAGTTAGAGCACCAACTCCAGTGTCAAGATGACCTGGAGATCGAATCCTGAGCTCAGACACTTAGCACCCACGCAGAAACAACTGCCCGTGTAACCTTGAGCAAATTACTTAACCCTGACTGCTTAAAAAAAATATCTACAATGTTCTCCTACTTCTGCTCACTTCACTTTGCATCAGTTCATAGAAGACAGTCTTGATTTTTCTGAGAGCATCGTGCTCATCCTTTCTTATATTATAATAGCATTTCATCACAATCATATGCAATCACTTGTTCACCCATTCCTCAATTCATGGGAATCACTTAATTTCAAATTATTTTAAGGAATTATTTTCTTCAGTGAATTTTCAGGACATTCTTCTTTTCATTGAATTTCTGAGCCTCTTTTACCATTTTATCTATCCTATTTTTCTTTTCCTTTTTTTTTGCCTTCTCAATGGGTTTTATATTCTCCAATATTTTTGTGTCTCCTTTACTAAGTTGTTGACTCTTTTCTCATGATGATCTTGTTTCACTCCCATTTCTTATTCCAACTTTTATCTACTTCTCTAATTTGATTTTAAAAATCCTTTTAGAGATCTTTCATGGTCTAAATATAATTAGTATTTTTCTTTGAGGCTTTGGATACAGTTATTACTTTCTATAATCAGGTACTTTGTTTTTGCTATTTCCTCTTTTTGAGCCCATTTTTTGCCTTTTACTACTATGCAAAAGTGGAGCTCAGATGCATATTTGAGGGGACACCAACCCAATCTTCAGGTCTTTTGTGCAGCTGTTTTCAGAGATGATTCTGGGGGCCTGTAAGTTTCCAGTTATTCCAAGGTGGTAAAATATAGCAAGAGGTCTATTTACAATTTTCATTGACTGTGTTCTGGTCTGAAAGTGATCACTCTTTTCTTTCCTGAAACTTTGACCAGGGTCCCAATTTCTCTGGGACTCCAAACTACAATGTGTTAATGCTCTTCTTTACCTTGTGACTGTGATCCAGGACTGTGACCCATACCTATGTATGGGCAATGCAAAAGAATCCTTGCTCTAATGTCAGTCAAGGGAACCCTATAATCTCCTTTTGATCAATTATTTGACTCCCTTTCCATTTGTTGGTTGAGAGGTCTAGAAACTTCCACTGACACCATTGATGTAGTCACCCTCAAGATCTACTGCTAGTGTTTTAGGGTATGGAATGTACTCTACTCTCATCCAGGTACATCAGACATTTTCTGTCAATCTTCTAAATTGCCTTACACTGAGATGTTGTTTCACTCTGTCCTATCTTGGGCTCATCTTCTAATTTAGAATTTGTTTTGAGACATTATATAAAGTCGTTTGGAGGAGTTTGGGGCAGAGCTTAAATGAATCATTACTTTTTCTCCACCATTTTGACTTTGGCTATAAATCCTTTTTCTTAAGGAGTTCATCTCCTCCATGTATTTTTGTGCCTCTTTTTACCATTTTGTGTATTCTGTTTCTAAGGTGCTATTTTCTTCAGTATTTTTGTGTCTACTTTACCAAGCTATTGATTTTTTTCATGATTTTCTTATATCACTCATTTATCTTCCCAATTTTCCCTCTTCCTCTCTTAATGGATAAACAAAATCTTTTTAGAGGACTTTCAAGAATTCTTTTTGTGTCTGTGATCAAAGAGCAATTTTCTTAGGGGCTTTGAATGTGGGAGTTTTTATTTTGTCTTCTTCTGAACTTTGGTTTTGATCTTCTTTGTCACCACTGTAACTTTTTATTGTTAGGGCCTTTTTTTGGTTTTTGTTTGTTCATCATTCCATTTGCTTATTATTATGGCCTATTTGTTTATTTTTAACTTTATTTTAAACTTAATCTATGCTCTTGGGGTCAAGAAAACTCTATACCAAGCCTCAGGTTTTTTTTTTTCTTTTTGGTACAGATGTTTTCAGAGCTATTTCAGGGGATCTGCAAATTTTCAGTTCTTCCAAGGTGATGAGATCTAAAGAGAGGTGGGATCAGTACTCTCCTGGCCTGTGTTCTGGTCTATAAGTGAATACATATACTCTTTTCTACCCTCAAACTGTGACTAGGGTTTTGACTTCCTGGGGCTGCAAACTCTGGTGTGCTAGTATTCAACTTCACCGTGAGATTGTAACCCACGACTGTAACTCAGATTGGTGCATGAGCAATGCAAAAGCATCCTGCAGCCAATCTAATGGAAGTTTCTTTTAATCTCTTTCAAACCAATTTTCCAATCTCTAACCGTTTGTTGATTTAGAGCTCCAAAACATGCCACTACTGTCTCTGATCTAGTCACCATCAAGGGCTACTGTTGTTTTTCTGGAACATGGCCACCACTTTTACCCCAGTGGAACAGGCCTTTACTGCCAACCTTCTAGGGTGTCTTGGGTTGCAATATTTTTTTCACTACATTTTTTTGAGGTTTCTACCACTCCAGAATTTGCTTTGAGGCATTATTTAAAATTCTTTTGGAGGGGGGTGATTTATAGGCAACAGAGTCAGCCAGAAAGTGGCTCTTCTTTTAATAGATGTAACATCTCTCTTCCCCACCCTACTCCCACTAATAGCACTACCATAAGATACGAGGATGAACAAGGGACCACTCACAGTTTTCCTAAAATACCAAAAACACAAGTCCTTCCAATACTGTGTTTCAAAAACAAAATAAAACAAAACAAAAAAACAGGAAAACAAAAAAGAATTTCATCATCTCCCCAAAGTCTAAAATATGAGTCACCCCATCATTGGAAATTTCCAGGAGATCCCTGAAATATTCCTTATATAACAATTAAGAGTTACCTACACTAAGAATCTACAAAACTAAAACAGATGTCTAGTTTTGTCATCTGTTGAGTTCTACAACAATTGCTATCAAATGATTGTTTTATCTTCTAAAAATTAATCAAACATTTCACCTAATTCAAAAGTACCTGATTGGTAAATGTAATTTTTGACTGGTTCTGTGATTTATTTCATTTTGCCTAGTTATTTCATATTTGTTGTTTCCTTTTTTTGTAAAGAATTAAAACTGAAAATAGATTATCTCTCACTTTTTGAAAAAGACTTTGTCTTCACTGATTTTCCTGTGACTTCTGGAAAACATAATATTAGTTATACATTCATAACTTTGTAAAAATAGAAAACAAATAAATAGTGTCATATATAGAAGCAATAATCCTTTGCAATCACTCTATTTTTATTTCTACTAGAAGTTAAAAAATAGTATGTTACTATACTATCCCAAGGAAACAATATAGGTCATTAACATTATCAAGATGAAAGGATTACTCCTATCATAAGAACCAGGGGGAAAATGATTATGGCCATTATAAACAGCAGTTAGGTTTACTTTATGTCCTTTAAAAACAAATTGTTGTAGAGGAAATTGATGAAAGTCTTGCCCTCAATAATACAAATATTTAGCTTTTAAAAAAAATGGGACCCACCCGAATCTACCATCTTTGGTACACATTTCCTTGTTTCTTTGACCAGAAATATTGATAATCCTCTTCTTAACTCCTTAATCTAAGTAATTTTTCTTTCATTCCTGTTGTTCATATTCTTCACTCTTTCAACTCTGATTTAAATATAAATTGCTTGCTGAAAGCATTTTATCCCTGTCAAGACTCTGTACTCTTCACTTTTCAATATACTGCGACTAATTTGCTTTCCCTCCCATTATAAAAACAAAACAATTGCTTTTATTTTTGATTTTGAATTACATTTATAGTCTGTGAATGAAGACCTAATTCACTTGGCAGTTGTCAATGCTGCAATTCACTTTTTATCCTCAGGCATCTATGTTACAGGTTATTCATCCTTTGACTTTAGTACAACTCTAAAGAATTACACTTTGAAGGGGTTGAAATTCCCTGAGTAAGAAAGAAATGGTTACAGAGAGATGGAAAAGGTAACATTTAAACCAGGAGTGGAAAGCAGGTGTCTACAGTGTGAACATGGGAAGGAAAGAGGGGATGGGGAGAAGAAGAAAGAAAGGAGATGGTAATTATATAAGGCTTAGAGGTGAAGATAGCAAGTATATCAACACATCAGCTTACATTTGAAAAAAATGCTCCAAGATTTTCCAAACATTTTACAGCCATTATCTGATTCTAGCTGTAGAATAATAATTACAAGTATTTTTAATCACTATTTTACAGATTAGGAAATGGAAGTAAAGGCCATTTTTTTGTGGTGTCCACATAGATAGTAGTGACTTTGTGAAAAAGACAGAATTTGCATCCAAGACTTTTTAACTATGGGTCCAGCACTTTAGTCAGTATAAAATACTGTCTGCTAATAGACAAAAATTTGTTTTAAGACTGATTCAGTAAGACATTGAATGTGTTTAAAACCCTATGAAGAATTAGGAAACTATAAATGTATTTTGAAAGTTTAACTAAAAAAATCATGACATTTTTGTAATTGCTATTTCTGTTTCTTGTTGATAGAATTAAATCTTAAATTTAATATAGGGGATTACAGTGTGGTGTTAATGAGGAAAGTAGATTATTTAATCAGCTGTTTTGCACTTATCACCACTATTATTTGATTGGTTTGGCTTCTTTCTCACCTATGTGGATTCATAGATTGCAGGTACACTGTGGATTAATTTCCATTTTTACTCTTCTTCACGTTTTCCCACATTTTTTTCATAAAGAATTCACCTAAAACACTAGACAACTTCTTATTCTAATAATTTATAGCTATAAATAAGATCTTCAAATTGTTTGTATGCCATTTCTTATTCTCATTACATGACTGTACCACTTTTTTTCTGTTTTCTTAATAATTTTGTTATCTCTTGTTTTTATGTCATTTATATTTCCTATTATAATCTTCTCCCAGCATCTTCCTCTGAAGTTAAATGTTATGAATATGCTAAAAAGAAGAGAAAATAAAAATGGAATCAAATTAAATAATTTAAAACAAATCTGATATTACATGAAGTGTACTACATCCATGGTATCCCCTCTGCAGAGAAGCAAGGAAAGGAACCTGCTCATCTCTCTCTGGCTTTCTCTCTTACTCTTTCTGTCTTCCTCTCTGCCTCTTTCTCTCTGGCAATCAATCTTCATCATTATAATGTCAATGACTGTTTGATTTTTCATTATTGTAGTCATTTTGTATATTATTTTCCTGTTACTGCTTTTGTCACTTTGCATTAATTCACATGTATTCTCATAGTTCTTTTCCATACTTTCAGAAAATATTCGAAGCCCATAATTTAAGGTATTAAAGGGACCTCAGGGAACATGAAGTTGAATATCAAATAATTATATTATATAATTATGTTATTATAAAGAAACTATTATAATTTATTACATATACTTATTATTACATACTTAAAAATGGTTTTCTAAACTCTTGAAGTCCTAAAAAAAAGGGCCAGCCTCCTCTTGATGAAACTGATTTGTTTCTGGAAAACTCTAATTGTTAGGAAACAGGCAATATTCTGATTCCCATTCTTTGATAGTACCAAAAGCTCTGATATAATACTTTTAATTCATATAGAGCCTTTCTTTTTGTCAATGAATTTCTAGTGGTGTATGCATTGCAAATATAATGTCTTGGGTGACGTTATTTACCCAATGGATATTTAGTCCCTAAATATAATTCAAGGTTACTTTCAAGAATGGTTAGACCAGGGGGCAGAGCAAAGATGGCGGAGTAGACACACGACCTTCCCACAGCTCCGGCTTCCACCCTCCCCAATCCATGTAAAAAGGTGACTCTAAACAAACTTTGGAGGTGCAGAACCCACAAAATGACACAGAGAAGCTAACCTCCTGCTGAGGACAGCCTGGCACGCTGGCAGGAATCCAGCACAGCACTCTGGTAGCTGAGCCCAGAACTACACCAAGGCTTTAGACCCAGGGCGGGCCTGACCAGCCTCCAGCCAGAGGGACTCCAGATCAGCAGCAGAGGTGGCCGTTTCCAGATTTATCAACACATAGACACAAAGGACAAAGTGAGAGGTCAGTGCAGTCTGGACTTTGGGACCAGTAAGTGGGAGTGCATGGCTTTTAGCCCCAGGGCAAAAAGCCTCTGAGAGGCCTGCACAGCCAGGCAGCACCTCATGGCAGCTTGAGCTCCTGGCCTACAGAGTGTAGGGGGACCAAGCACCAGTCTGAGGGGTAATCACTCTGGCTTTAACCTGCTTGGATCTGGATTACAGCCTAAGGTGGAGGTCCTGGGGTGTGTGTCCAGCTTGCCAGAGCATGTGCAGACCTCAGAGAGGGCACTCATCTAATAACTCTGGCAGCTGAGAAAATCCCAGCGTTTGGGACGAAAACTCCCCTGACTGGTGGCAGAGTCCTACTGTGGCAAAAAGCCCAAAAGTCAAATAATTGAGTGGCAAAATGAGCAGGCAAAGGAAACAAAGCAGACAGAGGATTCCAACATTAAACTCCTATTTTGGGGACAAGAAGGAACAAGGCATGGAACAGGAGGAAAACAGTGAAGTCAGAACTCCTTCACCAAAAGCGTCAAAGGAAAATACGAGCTGGTTACAGGCCATAGAGGACCTTAAGAAGCAGATAAGAGAAGTGGAGGAAAAATTGGGAAGAGAAATGAGAACAATGCAAGAAAATTATGAAATGAGAATCAACAGCCAGACTGAGGAAAATAATACCTTAAAAACAGACTGACTCAAATGGCAAAGGAGGCCCAAAAAGGCAATGAGGAGAAGAATGCCTTAAAAAGTCAAATTTGCCAGATGGAAAAAGAACAAAAGCTCAATGAGCAGAATCATTGCCTCACAATTAGATTGAAGCAAATGGAAGCTAATGACTTTATGAGAAATCAAGATGCTGTTAAACGATCCAAACAAATGAAAGAATAGAAGGAAATGTGAAATATCTCATGGGAAAAACCACTGACCTGGAAAATTGATCCAGGAGAGATAATTTAAAAATTATTGGACTGCCTGGAAGCCATGACCAAAGTAAGAACCTAGAAATCATCCTCCAGGAAGTTCCCAAAGAAAACTGCCCTGATGTTTTAGTAGCAGAGGGCAAAATAGAGGTTGAAAGAATCCACCGATCACCTCCTGAAAAAGATCCTAAAAAGAAAACTCCTAGGAATATTATAGCCAGTTTCTGAAATTCCCAGATTAAGGAGCGAATATTACAAGCAGCCAGGAAGAAACAATTTGAATACTGTGGAAACACATTCAGGACAACCCAGGATCTGGCAGCTTCTACTCTGAGGGATCAAAGGGCTGGGAATATGATATTCCGGAGGGCAAAGAAGCTGGGATTAAAACCAAGAGGCACCTACCCGGCAAACATGAGTATCATGTTTCAGGGGAAAATATGTCTATTCAGTGGAATAGAGGACTTTCAAGCATTCTTGCTGAAAAAACTAGAGTTGAATAGAAAATTTGACAATTCAGATATAAGAAGCAAAAGAAGCAAGAGAAGGTAAACAGGGAAAAGGAATCATAAGGAACTTAACAAAGTTTAATTATTAACATTCCTACATGGAAAAACAATAATTGTAACTAATGAAACTTTTCTCAATAGTTGAAGGGATTAGAAATATATGTATTTTTTTCTATATATGAGGGTGTATGAGCATATGAATACATATGTGAATGTGTGTATATATGTTTACAAGTATACATAGATAGAGGGCACAGGACCATTTTAACAGGAAGGAATGATACTTAAAAGGTGAAATTAAGAGGTGAGAGGAATATAATGAGAGGAGATGGGGAGAGATAGATTGGGGTAAACTATCTCATACAGAAGAGGCAAGGGAAAATGGTTACAATGGAGGGGAAGAATAGGAAGGCAAAAGGGAATGGGTCAATTTTATTCCCATTGAATTTGGCTTGAGGAGGGAGTGAAATACACAGTAAATAGGGTATCTCACCCTTCAGGAGAATAGGGGGGAAGGGGATGAGAGGGGGGATGATACAAGGGAGGGTAGGCTAGGGGTGAGGGAAATTGGAAGCACTCACTTTTGAAAATAGACGGGATCAAAGTAGAGAATAGATCAAGTGGGAGGTGGGATAGGAGGGAGGGAAATATACAGTCTTTTACAATATATCTTCTATGTTATTGTTTTCATTAGCCACTCATGTACAACCTATACTGAACTGCGTATCTTCCCAGTAAGTGTGGGTGACATGGAAAGAAGGGAATGAATCTGGAATTGAAAGTTTTAAAATTGAATATTCAAATATATGTGTATATATGTGTGTATATATATATGTATATATTCATATATATATGTATATATTCATATATATACACTATTATTAATGCCATCTTACATATAATTGGGAAATAAGATACACCGGCACTGCGGCATAGACATCCCCTGGAAAAGTCAAAAGGGGTAAGGGAGAAAATATGGGAGAGAGCAGATTGGAGGAGGGGATATCCTGTGGAACTGCTATTTTGGGGCAGTGTGTAGGGGGAAAACGGGGAGAAAATTTGTAACTCAAAATCTGGCGGAAACGAATGATGTAAATCAGAAGTTAATAAAACCTTAAAAAAAAAAAAAGGAATGGTTAGTCCAATTCACAGCTTTACAAAAAGAAAAAAAAAACAACCAAAAAAAAATCCAAAACAAAAAACCCAAAAAGTAACAGAAAGCAATAGTGTACCCACGTTTCTACCACCATTCAAATGCTGACTTAACTACCATGTTTAGCCAACTGTTCCAATTTTCTGTGATTCATCAGAAATATTAAGGTTTTCATTTACATTTCTCTTATTAATACTTTTGAACATTCTTTCAAATGATTTTCAAAATGTTTTATTTGTATTTAGAGAATTATTTATTCAAACTTTCTCATCACTTATCTATTAGGAAATTTCATCTCCTTTTGTAATGATTCATCTTAGTGTCTTATGTTTTAATGGCTCCTCTTTTTTTTCCCATTTTTCAAATGCTTTATTATCTTCTGATTTACATCATTTATTTCCGCCATATTTTGAGTTACAAATTTTCTCCCCATTTTTCCACTACCGCCTTGCCAAAATAGCATATCACCTCCTCCAATTTGCTCTCTCCCATATCTTCTCACAGACCCTCTTTGACTTTTCCAGCAGGGCATGGTGGATCTCTATGCCCAAGTGCCTATATATCTTATTTCCAAATAATGTAAAATAGTATGAATAATAGTGTGTATATATATATATATATATATATATATATAAATATCAAATTTTTTTTCAAACTTTGAAATGCAGATTCATTGCCTTCCTCCCTTTTCTCCCACCCTTACCAGGAAGATAAGCCATTCAGTATAGGTTATATATGTGTAGCTAATGCAAAACATTAACATAGTAGATATATTGTAAAAGACTCAGTATTTTACCCTCCCTCCTATCCCACCTCCAACTTCTTCTATTCTCTACTTTGATTCCATCCCTTTTCAAAAGTGGGTGATTCCAACTTCCCTCTCCCCCAGCCTGCCCTTCCTTCCAACATCCCCCTCTCATCCCCTTTCCCCCTACTCTTCCGTAGGGTGAGATATCCTATTTATTGTTTATGACATACCCTCCCCGAGCCAAATTCAATGAGAATTAGGTTGACCATCCCCTTTTGCCTTCCTATTCTTCCCCTCCATTGTAGCCATTGTCCCTTGCCTCTTCTATAAGAGATAGTTTACCCCATTCTGTCTCTCCCCTTCTCCTCTTATTATATTCCTCTCTCACCTCTTAATTTCACCTTTTAAGTATCATCCCTTCTTATTAAATTGGTCCTGTGCCCCCTATCTATGTATATCTGTAAACATATGTACACAAACTCACATATGTATTCATATCTCCGTATACCCTCCAATATGGACATATAGACACACACACATGTGTGTGTATGTATATATTTCTATTCCATTCAACTATTTTCATAATAAGAAAAGTTTCATCAGTTACAATTATCATTTTTCCATGTAGGAATGTTAATAGTTCAAATTCCATAAGTTCTTTATGATTTCTTTCCCTGTTTACCTTCTCATACTTTTCTTGCTTTTGTATCTGAATGTCAAATTTTCTATTCAACTTAGTTTTTTTCATCAAGAATGCTTGAATGTCCTCTATTTCACAGATTGATCATATTTTCCCCAGTTTTTCTGGGGAAGTGATTCTTGGTTTTAATCCCAGCTCCTTTGCCCACTGGAATATCATATTCTAAGCCCTTTGATCCCTAAGTGTAGGAGGTGCAAGATCCTGAGTTATCCTGATTGTGTTTCCACAATATTCAAATTGTTTCTTCCTGGCTGCTTGTAATATTCTCTCCTTAATCTGGCTATTTTGCGAACCTGGCTATCATATTCCTAGGAGTTTACATTTTGGGATCTTTTGCAGGAGGTGATCACTGGATTCTTTCAACCTCTATTTTGCCCTCTAGCTCTAAAACATCAGGGCAGTTTTCTTTGAGATTTACTTGGAGGATGCTTTCTAGGTTCTTTCTTTGATCATGGCTTTCAGGTAGTCCAATAATTTTTAAATTATCTCTCCTGGATCTATTTTCCAGGTCAGTGTTTTTTTCAATGAGATATTTCATATTGCCTTCTATTCTTTCACTTGTTTAGATCTGTTTAACAGCATCTTGATTTTTCACAGTCATTAGCTTCCATTTGCTTCAATCCAATTCTGAAGGAATGATTCTCCTCAGCGAGCTGTTGAGATTCTTTTTTCCATCTGACAAATGTGGCTTTTTAAGGCATTCTTCTCCTCATTGCCTTTTTGAGCCTCTTTTGCCATTTAAGTTAGTCTATTTTTAAGGTGGTATTTTCCTCAGACAGGCTGTTGACTCTCATTTTGTAATTTTTTTCCATCATTCTCATTTCTCTTCCCAATTTTTCATCCACTTCTCTTATCCGCTTCTTAAGGTCTTGTATGGCCAGTAACCAGTTCATATTTTCCTTTGAAGCTATTGGTGCAGGTGTTCTGACTTCACTGTCTTCCTCCTGTTACTTGCTTTGATCCTTTTTGTCCTCAAAATTGGGATCTAATATTGGATTCTTCTGTTTGCTTTCTTTTCCTTATCAAGTTGCCACTCAGTTACTTGACTTTTGGGCTTTTGCCACAGTACGACTCTGCTACCAGATGGGGAATTTCTTTCCAAATGCTGTTGTTTTCTCAGTTGCCAAAGGTATTATTTGAGTGCCTTCTCTGAAGCCTTCACATGCTCTGGCAATCTGGTTGCACACCTCAGGACCTCAACCCTGGACCACAATCCAGAATGAAGCAGATTAAAGCAAGAATGATTACCCCTCTGACTGGTCACTTGTTCGTTCTACACTCTGCAGGCAAGGAGCTGAAGCTGCCACATGGCAGCGACTATGCCGCAGCCCTCAATTGCTTGTTGCCCTGGGCGTAAAAGCCAAAGCACTCCCAACTACTGAGTCCTAAATTCCACAGTGCACTGACCTCTCACTTTGTCCTTTGCATCTATGTGTTGATAATTCTGGAGTGCCACAGCTTCTGGTGATGTGGAGACCCTCCAGCCAGCAGCTAGTCAGGCCCACCATGGGGCTAAAACCTCAGGGTGGGCCTTGGCTCAGCTCCCAGAGTGCTGCGCTAGCTGATTCCTGCCAACTTGCCAGGCTGTCCTCAGCAGGAGGTTAGCTTCTCTGTGTCATTTTGTAGGTTCTGTAGCTCCAAAGTTTGTTCAGAGTCCCCTTTTACTTGGATTGGCATTTGTGAGAGCCTGAGTCATGAAGAGGTCCTGTTTCTACTTGACCATCTTGTCTCTGCCCCCGGCAGCCATAATGATGAACTGTTAAGGAGCCTCCATACCTGAGATGCTTGTATTGGACAAGTGGGCCAGAATCCTCTGACACAGAGTGATTCTATGCTAGCTAATTCTCAGCTTTTTCTCTTTCTCATGGAATCAAGATGGGGTCTTATATAAAGAAAGGTTGTGGGAAGAATCCAGGCTTTAATTGCACTTCTTGAACACATCACCTATTACTATGCATTTCCCATTCATTTCTATGTTATTTATTATTTGAATTAGCCTATATCCTTGAGGATGAAAACCTCCTGAAGACTGCTAACTACCAAATGATTTATTCTATTGGTATAGCCATCTCATATAAATGTACAGAAAGAGAAAATTGTCCTCAATCATATATGGATCAATCCTATTTTAATAGTATTAATGGAAAAGTAACTAAGGGAAAGAAGATATTAAGGTTCACACACAATTTGAAAACTTTTGCCTTGCATTATCACCTAGAACAGTCAGTTACAATCCTATTCTAATAAATCACAAGTTTATGCATTATATGTCAAGAAAATAATAATTATAATTATTAATGAGCTGTATGTGAAATGAATGCTTTCAAACCTTAATTTTATAACAACTTTACTCTTTCAATCAATTGCTCTAACTTTACAATATCAAAGACGGTCTGGAAGTTATATGTTAGTGGTTTAAAAGAAACCTATTTCTAAGTGAACACAGGAAGTAATTATCTGGGATGGTAGGTAAAGATCCAGATATGGAATCAAGAAGATTAAAGTTCATATGCTACCTGAGAACATTTCTAGCTATGTCACTCTAAATAAATCACTTGACCTCTCAAGTCCTCAATTTCCTCTTTTCTAAAATGTCAATAATAGTGACAGCTATTTTATAAGGTTATTGTGATGATAAAATGAAGAATGCACAAACAAAAACACACACATAGATAAAATTGCTTTGTGTAAAATAGTATATAAAATGTCAATTATAATCATTTTTATAATTAGTATTATCATTATTAGTAGGAGCAGAAGCAGCTATAGTAAGAGAAGGAGCATCAGCAGCAGCAGCAGCAGCAGCACCAGCAGTAGTAGTAGTAGTAGTAGTAGTAATAGTACTAGCCGTAGAAGAAGTAGTATCATTTGTACTATGACTAGTGGTAATAGTACAAGGAGGAAATTTAAAGATCAGAAAATAATTCTACCAGATAGTTACAGCATGATTTTAGTTATACTATCATACTCAAGGATTATTCTCATATATAGCTTTGTAAAATGACAGGCATATTTTGGAAAAGAGAAACTTAGGCTAAACATGATAAAATTTAATAGACTAAAAGAGATAGATTAGAATCACCAACCATTTTAGGTTAGTTTTTGAAACAGTCTACCTACAGTTAGATCTGGAAGGAATTTTAAATGTTTTAAAGTCCAAATTTCTCATTTCACAGATGAGACAATGGAGACCTAAAGAATGCTGTGACTTTCCCAGGGTCTCGTAGGAAGTGGTAGTAATGAGATTTTAATTCTTTTCCTCCTATTGCAAGCAATCACACGTAACATGAAGAATTTAATAGTTTGTCATATTGAGAAATCAAACTAGAGTTCCACTATCTTAGTTCGACCTGCATTTATGATCCATTGTTACCTTCAATTTATGCCTTACAGTTATGAATATTCATGTAAATATGGTTATAAGGCTTGGAAATAGATCATAGTAAATGCTCATCTTATTCTGATCTCTGTATTACCATAATATATTATTAATGAAAAGCAATTATCTTCTATGCAAGTTAAGAAAATAGCATTAAAATAACAGTGAAAATAAAAAGTATATTGACATGTAATAGGAAAATGTCGTGTCTAAAATTAAAAAAAATTAATGATAATTTAGAGTCATTCATCTAACTAGATCTTTCCTATGAATTTTGTCCTAAGTTTCACCTTTTAAAAACTTAGGGATATAAATTGACTATTAAGAGACTTGATTTCCCAGATTGAACATGTGGATCTGAATGAGTCACAGCCCCAAGTTCCCTTTGGCTGTTCTTTATAAAGCATTGTTCCTTGTCACTTTATATTCATGAAGTAATTCAATTTGATACACTAAAAAAGAATATCTCAGAGGTGTAAAAAAAAGCAGATCCTTGTCTAGGTCATTTTTATAAGAATAACCTTTAGATATAGAATATTTAAGGAGAAAAAAATGATCAGGGTATTCCTATTTCTGTTACATGATTTAAATTAAATATTTTTAAATTTTGTTAGGTAGTTAAAAATAAATTAAAGTATGAAAACAAAATAAAACACTAAAGACTACATACATATTTGATTATAAATTACAAAGGAATTCATCAAACTAAAGTATCCATGATTTTTCCAGACCCTAGGTATTATCAATTCAATTTGATAAAGTTTCATGGGCATTTCTGTACCTTGTGATTTCTGTGAAGTGCTAAGAAAACCCCCCAAATCATTTGGAAATTCTTTACTCAATGCCATGAAAGGTTTGTGTCCACTTTAAGGTTTCTTGATTTTTTAGTGTAGATGTGTGCTGGACAATAAGAAAATTTGGAACTCAAGGGATTGTGGAACTGAATGTTGTAAACTAAAAGTGAATAAGTGAATGAATGAATGAATGAATGAATGAATGAATGAATGAATGAATGA
>NW_027186320.1:5760227-5785795 GCF_028583685.1 Petaurus breviceps papuanus
TGAATGAATGAATGAATGAATGAATGAATGAATGAATGAATGAATGAAAAAAGAAAGAAAATAAAAGGAAGTTGTATTATTAAATTCTAAATCTCCCTTTCAGCATTAAATCCATGATCCTCACTACAAAAATGCTACTCGCTAGAACATTTTCATTAAATTAGAATATGTGAATATATTTCTATATCTATAATAAATCAAAGTCTGGATCACTGCAAAAATAAAACTTGGGAACTGGTCACATTACTTGAATTTACAATACATATTTCCATTTCGCTGAATTGATTATGATATATCACATGATTATAAATTCAAATAGTACAATTACCAATATTCAGTTCCACAATCCCTTGAGTTACAAATTTTCTCCCCTTCTCTCTCTCCTCTCTATTCCCCTTGGCAGTATGCAATCTGATTAGCTTCTGCAAATACCTCTGCATTAATCATTAGTCAAGTTGCAAAGAATTATAGCCAATGGAAGGAACAAGGGGAAAGAAGGAATGAAAAAAAGAAAAAAACAAAAAAGAGAGAGCAAGTAGTTTGTTTCAACCTGCATTCAGACTCTGTAGTTTTTTCACAGGATGTGGATAAGCCTTCTCATCATGAGTCTTTTGAAGTTGTCTTGTACTCTTGCATTGTCCAGAGGACCCCAGTCCATCTAAGTTAATAGTCACAGTTACAATGTGTCTATAATTGTGCACAAAGTTCTGCTTGTTCTTCTCTCCTCACTCAGCATCTGTATATATATAAGTCTATCCAGATTATTATGAAGTCCGTCTGCTCTTCATTTCTTATAGCACAATAGCATTCCATTATATTCATATATCACAACTTGTTTTCCATTCCCCAATTGATGGTCATCCTCTTGATTTTCAATTCTTTGCCACCACAAAAAGAGATGCTGTAAATATTTTTGTATATATGGGTCCTTTCCCACTTGCATGCTCTCTTTGGTATATAACCCTAGAAGTGGTATTGCTGGGTCAAAGGGTATGTATTTTTTATAGCCCTGTAGCATCAGGATCCCTTACATACCCAGGACGGCTGCTAGTACAGGTTCTTAGATCTGCTTTTCTAAAGGAAAGCAACTCAAAATGGGTTAACAATCTTGCTTTAATTAAACATATATCATTTACCTAGTTCAGGGGAAAAAAGTTAGCACCCTGAACTTCAGAGAATACAAACGGAAGTTACAGGCAGACAAAAAAATACAGAGAAACAGAGCACAGGGCTTCCAACTTTCTGGCCATTACATCCATACCTAGTTAGTTACCAGAGAGGAAAGCACCAACATCTGGGTTTTCAAAGCCGCAGGGCTCAACGGCTGCCCAGACTCTCATCTGGCTAAATCACACAACTCTTCCCAAAGTAAGCCCCAAAGCAAAAAATCACATCAGGGTATATATAGCCTTCTCCTGTGTCAGAGAATGTCAGAACCCTCTTGACTCACTACCCAATAACAAAGTATCAAGGTGTGGGAGTTCCTGAAAAACAAGCCTCCTACCATAGGCTCCATGTGACCACATTCAGCATATAAAAGGTCAGAGTATATTTTCATATCAGGAAAGATTTTCAGATTCACTTAAGCCTATCAAGAGGGCCAAGTGGCAGGGAAGATCTTCAGATTCCCATTACTAATTTAAAAATATATATATTTAGTTATTTTTAGTTTTCAACATCCATTTCTGCAACCTTTGGAGTTACAATTTTTCCCCATCTTTCCCCGACCACCCACCCCAAAATAGCAAGGCTATGAATACCCCTTCCCCAAATCTATTCTCTCTTATTTCCTCCCCCATAACCCCCTGAAATTTCTAGTTGGGCTAGATGGATTTATATACCCCAGAGTCTGTATATCTTATCTCCCAGTTGCATGTAAAAAAACACTTTTAAAAAAATATTTGTTTTTAAAATTTTGATTTTCTTTTCAGATTTTTTCTCTTCTTTTCTCTTCACCCACCCCCACTGGGAAGATAAGCAATTCAATATAAGTTTTACATGTGTAGTTACCCAAATCATTTCCGTAGTAGTTATATTCTGAAACACTAAGCATATTTCCCCCCATCCTATACCCCTCCACTTATTCTATTTTCTCCTTTGACCCTATCCCTTTTCAAAAATTTTTGCTTCTATTTACACTGTCCCCCAGTCTGCCCTCCCTTCTATCAGCCCCCTCCTCATATCTCCTACCCCACCTATTTCTTGTAGAGTAAGATACCCAATTGAATGTATAATTTATTCCCTTATTAAATACAATGAGAATAAGGTTGTCCCATTCCTTTTCACCTTCCTGCTCTTCACCTCCATTGTAACAATTTTCTTTTGCTTTTTTTGTGCAAAACTATTATATTTACAAAAATGGCACAAAAGTTAATTCAACAGTCTATGTACATGCACACTTCATTCACATCTTCAAAAGAAAAGGTATTCTAACACTACAGAACTGAAAAAAACCTCAAAACAAACAAAACCTAGCTTCAATGGGCAGCTGTTAATAAGCACTAAATTCATGAAAGGTTACATCAGGATGGGCAAATATTGCCCAAGTAAAATCCTATTGTTAAAGCTGAAACAGGTTTTAGGCCATTCAGGTTTCAGAGCAAAGATAGAAATCATTCAGAATCTGTGTGTGTTTGTGTGTGTGTGTGTGTGGTTCTCATTTTAAATACATGATCTAACAACTTGTGGTCTTAAACCTCTGTTTTACAAAACCAAACAGAAAAATAGAGAAAAAAGCAACACAATAGATTATATTAAATAATAGAAACATATAAAACTGTAATTAAGAGGAATAAGGAAAGCCAAAATATTGAAACTCTAAAACTTGCTTGTTACTTGCTGGAACCAGTCCTACACTAAGGAATAGGCAATATGTAAAATTATTTTCAAGTAGATTACTTTACATTGCTCTAACATGTGTCTAACATATCTGTATCTCCCTTTCTCCTTCTCCCAATAAATCCCTCTCCTATCTCTTATTTTTAGTTTTGAGATATCATCCCTTCACATTCGACTCATTGTGTGCCTTCCATGTAGTCCTCACTCACAAATATATACATAGACATACATATAACCTCCTATACATATATGTTCCCTTCAACTATCTTCATACTGAGAAAAGTCTTATGAGTTACAATTATTCTTTTTCCATGTAGGAATATAAATTTTTCAACTTCCATAAGTTCCTTATGATTTCTTTTTCCTATTTATCTTCTCATGCTTCTCTTGCTTCTTGTATTTGAAGGCCAAATTTTCTGTTCAGCTCTGCTTTTTCATCAAGAATGCATGAAAATCCTCTATTTCATTGAATAGCCATATTTAACCCCCATAGCATAATACTCAGTTTTGCTGGGTAGGTGATTCTCGGTTTTAGTTCTGGCTCCTTTGATCTCCAGAATATCATATTCCAAGCCCTTCAAACACTTAATGTATAAGCTTCCATATCCTGTGTTATCCTGATTCTGTTTCCACAATACTTAAATTGTTTCTACCTGAATACTTCCAGTATTTTCTCCTTGACCTGGGAATTATGGAAATTGGCTATAATATTCCTAGCAATTTTCTTTTTTAAGAGGCAATTCCTGGACAACTTCTTGAAAGATGGTGTCTAGGCTCTTTTTTTGATCATGGCTTTCAGGTAGTCCAACAATTTTAAAATTATCTTCTGAATCTATTTCCCAGCTCAGTGGTTTTTCCAATTAGATATTTCACATTGCCTTCTATTCATTTTTGTTTGTTTGGATTTGTTTTATAGCATCTTGATTTCTCATAAAGTCATTAGCTTCCATTTGCTCCAATCTAATTTTGAAGGAATTATTTTCTTCAATGAGCTTCAGAAATTTCTTTTCCATCTAGGCAATTTGACTTTTTAAGGCATTCTTCTCCTCATTTGCTTTTTGGGCCTCTTTTGCCATTTGAGTTAGTCTATATTTAAGGTATTATTTTCTTAATTATTTTTTTGGCTCTCCTTCAGCAAGCTGTTGCCTCTCTTTTCAAGATGTTCTCGCATCATTCTCATTTCTTTTTTCAATTTTTCCTTTACTTCTCTTACTTGATTTTCCAAATGGCCTATAATCAGTTCATATTTTTTTTCTTGGAGGTTTTTGATGCAGGAGTTCTGACTTCACTGTCTTCCTCCCACTCCATGCCTTGATCTTTTTGTCCCCAAAAAAGGCTTCTATGGTCTGTTTGTGCTTGTTCGTGCTTGTTCATATTGCCAGCCAATTACTTGACTTTTGAGCTCTTTGCCACAGTAGAAATCTGCTTCCAGAATGGAGAGAGCTTTGTCCCAAATCTCTGGGGTTTTCACAGCTGCTGGATCAATTAGGAGAGTGCCGTCTCTATAACCCCCTCCCCCCCAGACTCTGACTCACTGGCTACACACCCCAGGACCACCACCCAAGACTGAGATACAGTCCCAAGCAGGTTAAAGCAAGAGTGATTACCCTCTGAATGGTCATTTGGTCTATCTACCATGTGCAGGCCAGGAACTACTGAGGCAGCCATTCAGCTCAGCTGCTGCACCTCAGCCAGTTCTCTCCCTGGGGGCAGAGGCCATACAAATCTCTTCTGTCCCCTCCCCCCCCATAGGAGCAAGCACCCCAGCATCCCCAGGGCAGCTGCCAACACAAGTTCTTAGATCTGCTTTGCTAAAGGAAAGCAACTCAAAATGGGTTAACAAGCTTACTTTAATCAAACATGTATTGTTTACCTTGTTCAGGAGAAAAAGGTCAGCACCCCAAACTTCAAAGTATGCAGACAGAATTATCAAGACAGAGAAATAGATCAAGCAGACAGGTTTCCAAACTGTCCAACCATTACATCCATACCAAATCACAGTTACCATCAACAACTGAGTTTTTTTAAAGCCGGGGGGGGCTCTCAACAATGGCTTCCCAGAGTTTCATCTGATCAAATCACACAACACTTCTCAAAGTGAGCCCCAAAGCAAAGTCTCCCATCAGGGCTTATATAGCCTTCTCTTGGCTGAGAGTATGTAACAACCTTCTTGACCCACTGCCCAATCACAAAGTATCTCCTGAGAACAAATCTCTCACCATAGGCTCAAGGTGCCCTTAAGACAAGGGGCAGAGAAAATCTTAAATATTTACATTCCCATTACATTCGGCCCCAAGATCTTTCATGTCCATAGCACAGTCAATTTACTTTTGAATTAGTCCTAAACATCTCTTAGGCCACATTTTCAAGATACAGAACTAAAGTTCCAAAGTGTCCACAGGGCCTTAAACAAACACAAAGTACATTGCATTATCACCTCAATTCAAAACAAGAGTCCAAATAAAGTTCTCTTGGGCAGAGGGGGGTGTTCTTCACTTAACACAGCTCCAGCCCCTGCTTCCAACTACAGAGAGGGGGCTGGGCAACAAAACCAACAGGGTGGGGTCCTTGGGAGTCCATGGCCCTTCACCCCACCCACCATAGTCACAAGTCCATCCTCCCCCTGCATTCCAAACTGTGGGATGCATCAAGGAAACACATTCAGTGTCCCTGCTTTGCTGCACAGTCCTTAACTTGTCCTGTGTCTGAATTCTGAACTCCTGGGTTCCTTCTCCTGCAGGGGGCAGTCACTCCAGGCTTCTGCACAGGTCCCTATGCAGGCAGCTCACCATTTCTGCTTTCAGCTCAGCTAAGTCAGTGTGCAGGCTGTTCTTCTCTCCTGCTCCATGGCTCCACAGAATCAGAGCTACCACGACTGGGGGAAAAAATTTTCCCAGCCCCCATACTTTCCTTTTACTTTGCAGATCCTATTTGTAATGCCATTTTGTAGCAGCAAGCACCCCAGCATCCCCAGGGTGACTGCCAACACAGGTTCTTAGATCTGCTTTGCTAAAGGAAGGCAATTCAAAATGGGTTAACAAGCTTACTTTAATCAGTCAAACATATATTGTTTACCTAGTTCAGGGGAAAAAGGTCAGCACCCCAAAGTTCAGAGTATACAGACAGAATTATCAAGACAGAGAAACAGATCAAGCAGACATCCATACCAAATCACAGTTACCATCAACATCTGGGTTTTTCAAAGCTGGGGGCTCTCAACAATGGCTTCCCAGACTTTCATCTGATCAAATCATACAACACTTCTCAAAGTGCCCCCAAGGCAAAGCCTCCCATCAGGGCTTATATAGCCTTCTACTGGCTCAGAGAATGTAATAACCCTCTTGATCCACTGCCCAATCAAAAAGTATCTCCTGAAAATCAATCCTCTCACCACAGGCTCCAGGTGCACTTAAGCCTAGGGGCAAGGAAGATCTTAAAAATTTACATTCCCATTACACCCCCATTCCCCATTCCAACAGAGTTCCACATTGACCTTTTACTTTGTCTTTGATATTAATGGGTTAAGAAGTCTGGAAGCCCCCATTGCTGCTGCTGATTTACTCTTCTGAAGTCTTCTCTGGCCACCATTGTTCAGGGCCATCCTTGGGCCAGAGCTGTGCAGCTCCTGCGGGACTGTGCTCAGTTCCCAGCTCAGTGTAATAGACATTTCCTGTTTGCCTGCTGGACTTCCTTTAGCAGGAGATTTGTTTCTCTCTGTGATTTTTAAAAGTCGGTAATTGCTTTTTTGTCACTTCCTCAGACTGAGTGAGAGGAGGAGTAGGAGTAAAAAAGGAACCGACTCACCCTTCAATCAGACTGCAGGAGTTTGTATTTTTTTCTTTAATTATTTTCTTAGAGCAAATTGATTGCCTTAATAAAGCTCACTGTCATGAAGAATACAATTGTGGAATCCTATGAATTTGAGATTATAACTGTGGAGGGAAGAAGAATACAAACCACAATGTGGAAACTCAACAGATATAGAAACGGTTGGTGTTTTTGGTAATTTGGGTACATATCAACATTATTTCTTTAGAACCAAACTGATGCCATCATAGAACTTTGAGCACGGGAAGGGATATGAACAGCTCAAGTTGTATAGCTATTTATGACTAATCAGAGCATGTTTCTATGGCCAACTAACATACTACACACATTGTGGTTATTAAATGACTATTAAATGCTTCTACCTCTAGTAAAAGGGCAGAAAAATATGTTAGGTACAGTTGAATACAGTGTTGATGGGACTATCATTAGAATCTGTAACAGCTACCATACATAGTACAATAGCTATCCTATGTGAATTATATCATTTGTCTGTGCCAAACCCTATCCCACTAGCATGGTGACTATAGCTATATCTATCTATATCTATATATGTGTATGTGTGTATACACACACACACACACACACACATATATATACATACACATATATATGTAGAATATTCTCTTCCTGCCAATCAACAAATATGTATTAAACACTAGTAAGTACTAGCATTGTACCACCTATTCCAATTCCCTTTCCAGCTGCCAAAAAATAAATCTAAAATGTAGTCAGTATGTTCTTTTTCTCCCCAATACTGTGAAAATGTTCCTAGAAATCATTCAAAGGGCAGAGAATAACAGTATATATAAATGTCCTGTATAATTCTTAATTTACTCAAGTCTTGTTCAATTTTCCTTCTAAACTGGAAGAAAATTTGGCATTAGAGAAGCAAAATAAAACAATGTCCATGGAATAAAGGACATTTATACAAGTCAAAATGACTGACTTGAAAGAATAATACAAGATACCTCTCTAGATATTTGATATACAGACAATAAAATAACCACTTAAATAAGCAGTGGCATGTAGTTACATCTATGGTGAACCAAACTATTTGAATGTCTTAACCTTCTTTGATAGTGCCCACTACCCACACATAAGTCCTGATATCTAACATCTTAACATGCCAATTTTGTTAATTTTGGTAATAGATGAATGGATACAGATATAGATATATGTATAAACATATACAATTACGTGTATATGTATAAGTGTGTGCATATGTAGGTATGTGTGTATTCACACAAACATAAATATTTTGTTGTTGTTGTTTATTGTAGGGCAGCTAAGTGACATAGAGCATAGAGGGCTGGACGTGGATATTTCAATTTCAATTCTGGCCTTAGACACTTAGTAGCCATATGACCTTCTGCAAATTACTTGATCCTGTTTGCCTCATTTTCCTCAAATATAAAATTAGCTAGAAAAAGAAATATCAAGTTGCTCTAGCATTTTTTTCAAACAAAAAACCAAAAACACCAAATGCAGTCATTTCATTCTTCATCAGTGTATAAAATTTCTTAAAATTAATCATTTTATGCTGATGTTATGGTATAAATTGTTCTTCTATTTCTGCTACACTTTGATTTAGTTCCTGCCAGTGTTTTGGTGTATTTTTAAAAAAACACATATTTCTTCATTTAGTATAACACTACAGTATTCCACCACACTTATAAACCACAGTTTACTTAAACACTCTCTATTGATAGGCATAATCTTAGTTTCCAGGATTTTTGTTTGTTGTTGTCATCACAAAAAGAGCTGCTATAAGTATTTTCATATATACACTACCTTTCCTCCTTTCAATGATCTGTTTTAGGTCTAGGAGTAGCAGCAATGTTTCTAGGTTAAAGGATATGTGCTGTTTAGAAACTTTTTATGTGTGATTTCAAATTACTTACCAGAAAGCCATACTCATTCAGAAGTCCATCAGCTATGATCTATTACTATGACTCTTGTACTTATATTCCATTCTAGGTATGTACACACTTATGTTGCAAATATCTAGAAAGATTAATATATTCTTCCTCATTATGAATCATCAAGGTACTATCTTGCAGTGTTTAATCCATTAAAGAAAGAAAGGATATACTTTTTTTTTAGCCTTTCTGGGAGCTTCAGATAATTTTTCCTTATATTTGTTCAATTCTACGAAATTATATAGAGACATGAAAATTGTGGGTGTGTACAAATTTTGAAGAATATTTATGTTCATTTTTTTTATCCTGAAAGGTGTGTAGGCATGGAGAGATATACTGTTTTTGTTCAATAACATTTTCCCATACATCCCATCCTGCATAGAAATTGTTTCATGTTATTAAAAGTCCCAAGTGCAAATATTTGATTGACAAACTTTTGAAATTAAAAATAATTTAGCATTTCTAATTAAATATATAAATAAGAATTAATAACTAAGTAGAAAATTGACTAGTTAACAGTGAACTCATTATCGATGTGTGTTAAACCATTTTAATGTGTCATTGTACTTAACACATGAAAGGCTTATTGGTTTATGGTTATTTCTTTTAAATCCTTTTATAGGTTTATAGTTCAGAAATAATTCACAAATGAATTATATAGCTTTGACTTTGAAAAATCAACATCTGCCTAATAAAAATCATAACATTTCTTGCTCCAGGTTATTTTTTTTTGGTCTTGTTAAAAATTTTGTTCTTCCACTAAAATACAAAATTGATTAAACAAAACCTGATTCAACTACTATTTATTTGTAAAAGGCAAAATGCACATAGATCTGCAAACTTGGCAGTCCATATCCATGCAAGTGGAAAATCTGGATTTTCTTTGTTAGTCATTGATGCAGTTTCAATTATTAATTTCCTAAGATTTTAGTCATTAAACACGTTTTTAGGTCGAGTTCATAAACCTCTTTTAGTGAGTTACACATATCCAATCATTTGTAATAATTCTTCCATTAAATCTTTTATTTTAACAACTTATTTTCTTCACATCTTTATCATGTTTATTATCTCAAATTAATGAACAAGTTTCTTTTTTTATTATTAAAGTACTAATCACAGTGAGTTCTTAGTATTCAAGAAATGAAGTGAGCCTTATGGTTTTATTAAAAAACAAACAAAAACCTATCAAATAAATTGGCACAATGTGGTTCAAGTTTCTGAGTTAGAGTTCAGGGTTTGAAGTAAAATCCACATAGTGAATCTTTTTATGAATTTATCTATACCTATGAATAGTATTTTCTGGGCAATTCTTCATTGGCAGTGTTGTGACCTGTTAACACTTATCCTTGTCCCTAGCGGGTCTTGAGATTTTGATTTTATATTTATACTGGCATTATACAAGTGCAAATATGCAGAATCACCAAAATAATATTCATGATAAAAAGATGGTCTCTTATAAATAAAATTTTTAAATGACATTTACTGGGAACTGAGGTCATGGTTGCAATTACAAAGTCAGACACAAAACAAGGATAAAGAGCCAGACACAATAATTTCAAAATAAAGGGATCTAGAATAAAAATAAAATTAAGGGATCTAGAAGGAAAGATTGTCCTGAACTAGCATTAATATGTCCTCTCAAATTTGTCTTATTTATGGTTTCCCCTTGAATCCATTTCAAATCCAACAAACATCATTTGGAATTTCCTGTTGCCCCCTCCTCTGTCTTGGCACCCTTCATGGATCTAGCCAACTCTATCACTAATTCATTCCCCTCCAAAATAAATGCCTTTATGAGAGATTAATTATTCAAGAAGAGCTTGTGGTTAATGAAAGTATTATAGAGTTTTCCAGAGGTATTTGTCTTCTTGCCTTCTTCTAATCAACCCTGGGATAATTTTATTGTTCTTCACAGTTATCTCTCCAAAATCTATGTACTGATATCACATCTCAACACTACTTTTCTAGTATCATATTATATTCTGGAACATAGCTGTTGTGGACAAAATCTGAGAGATTGATGACCAGAATAAAAATTGGAGACTGTCTATACATACTTGATGGAAAGTCAAGGTCAAAGATGTTGTGAGGCTCAAATGAGATGAGGAATTTAAAACACATTGTAAACCTTAAAATACCTAAAACAAATACTAGCAATTGTTATTGATATCAGAATCAGCATCATCCTGTAGTCACCCAACTTCTATTCTGGTGAAGACTTTATTCTCTGTGTCTTCTGCTGCACTGTTGCTAAACTCCAGCAATGTTTATAAAGTAATATAAGTGTGTAGTGGTAGGTGATTAACAACCAAACTTCTTTCTGGAGGAAATAAAAAAAAAAACATCCATGTTCACATATATACTTTTAAGATTTAGTGTAAAATATTAACATTTGTAAGTCTAAAAAAAATCAAGAAAAAAGATAAAGCATACTCTGCTTTGAACAGATGGCCAATTTCTGAGGTAAAAATATTCACACTGAAAATTTCACAATTGGATCTAGGAAACTGATTGGAGGTGGGTCACCCTGCTCAAAGTGCTCACTTGGTGTCTATAATATCTAGAAATCTAGAGGACAACTTTCATTTCATTTGATAAACTCTGTGGAAGATTTATGTGATAACATTGACATGACTCACATGTAATGGAAAGATATAAATGGTTTGGCATCTGTTTATAAAGGGATATCTTGATATTGATGAAAACACAGCTCTTTTGAAGAAAAGTTAATGGGCAAGCAAAATAGTATCCTTTTCAATTGCACTTGGAAATGATTTTTTTTCTCTTACCAGTTTTGGAGTAGATATTATTGCTCTCTATTTTATGTGGAATTGGGTTGATCTTATGGATAGATAGATAGATAGATAGATAGATAGATAGATAGACAGATAGATAATATAGAAAGAAGCATAGATTCATAGAAATACATGCATTTATATGCATGTGTACACATGTGCATATATCTAATATACATACATATATGTGTAAGGCATGCAAGTGATTAGACACTAGCATCCTATAGACCACTCTCTTACCCAGCACTGTTTTATTTTAAGCTAAATCCCTTTATACACTGTAATCTATCTTGTTGTTCAGTTGCTTCAGTCATGATCAACTCTTCATGATCCCACTGGTTTTTTTCTTTTTTAGCAAAGACACTGGAGTGATTTGTTATTTCTCTCTCCAGTACAGTTTGCAGGTGAGGAAACTGAGGCAAACACGGTTAAGTAACTTCGCCAGAGTCACATAGCTAGTAAGCGTCTGAGGTCAGATTTGAACTCCGAAAGATGAGTCTTGCTGACTTCAGGCCTTCACTCTATCCAATGCACTACCTAGCTGCTATTAACAAATCACACTCAGGTGCACAAAGGGACCTGAAATAAGTCAGAGTCTGATATACCAATTAAATGCTTTTATTGTCTGAGAAAAATGTAGAAGAGAGAAGACCCTACAAGGGAACACAGAAGTAGAATGTTCTTATCTGTTCAAAGGAGAGAGAAAAGGAGTGAGACAATATAGTTTCTAGAGGATCTCAGAGGGGAAGGGAAGAGGATTAGGGAGGAGGATATCTGTAGATACAATAAGCCAGGACGTAAGGTGTTTGGAAAGTGCCAAGACTGCAACTGCTGCTCAAGGATGCCTTGAGCCATTCAAGACTAGTGTAGCCTCTTCAACCATTTCCAGATTCATCTAGAGTTCTTTTCACGAAGGACCACAGGAATGTCAAGCAGCTGTGAGCCTAAGAAATCCTTCTAATTGGATGGTTAATATGTAACACCATTGTACTGCTCCCTTGTGAGGAAGGAAAGTTCTAACCTATAGTATAGTCATAGTTTATGTTCTCACTGCTCATCAACTACCTTATCTATCACCTAACTATCATTTATCAATCTACCTATCTATCTACCTATCTTCTTAGAGGGCTATAGATATATTTATATATGAATGGAATATGAAGCAAGGTTTTATTGCCTTGTGTGTTGCCTTAAACTCAATGTAGTCATTTACTTAAGTATATACTCACAAGTAAGGCATCTTGGATCCAGTGTTGAAGTCCCAAAATCAAGTCTTTTACTTCAAGTGTTTCTGAAAGGGAATGTTTCATGGCCTTCTGGGATGATATAAGTGGTGAAAAATGGTGGAAAAGGAGCATCATGGTCACCATTTTTTATAGCACAATAGTGTTCCATGTAAATCACATATAAAATTTGTTCAGCTACTCCCCAACTAAAATGCATCCTCCCAATTTCCAAATCCCTGACACAAGAAAAGAGCTGATATAAATATTTTTTGTACATATAGGTCCTTTCCCTTTTTAATCCTTTTTGGATACAAATGTAGTAGTGCTATTGGTAGGTCAAAGAGTATGCGTGGTTTTATAGCCGTTTGGGCATAGTTCAAAATTGCTCTATAAAATGGATGAATCAGTTCACAACTACCTAACAGTCCATTAATGTCTCATTTCCCCCACATTCTCTCCAACATTTATCATTTACAGTTCTTTCCTATAAGCAAATCTAATAGGTGTGAGGTCTAGTAGGACTTCAGAATTGTTTTAGTTTTCATTTCTCCAATCAATAGTGAGCTAGAGTATTTTTTCATATGGCTGTAAATAACTTTTATAACTTCATCTTAAAACTGACGATATATTTTGATAGTGTATCAATTGGTGACTAGCTCTTATTTTTATATATTTGACTCAGTTCCCTCTAACTTTGAGAAATGAGGCCTTTATCAGAATTACTTGCTTAAACATTTTTCAGTTACTATTGCTAACTGAATTTCCCTCCATCCTATTCCCCCCATTCATTCTATTCTTTCTCTCCTTTTACCCTTTCCCTCCTCAAAAGTGTTTTAATTTTAATTGTCCCTACCCAATCTGGCCTTCTTTCTATCATCCTCTCTGTCTCTCATACCCTTTACCTCCTATTTTCTTCTAGGGTAAGATAGATTTCTATAATCAATTGCATGTGTATGTTATTCCCTCTTTGAGCCAGTTCAGATGAGAGTAAGTCTCATTTACTCCCCCTCAACTCTTTCCTCTTCCCCTCCACTGAAAAAAAAATAAAAAAAAATCTTTTTTGTTGAATCTTTTAGGTGAGATAATTTACCACATTCTACCTTGCCCTTTCTCCCAGTACATTCTTTTATTACACCACCATTTTATTTTTATTAGATATACTTCCTTCATATTCAACTAACAACTGTTTTCTCCATCTATATATGGCCTTCCAAGTACCCTAAAAATGAGAAAGTTCTTTTTAAAATTTTATTTTAAGACACTTGACACACTAGCTATGTGACCTTGGGCAAGTCACTTAACCCCAACTGCCCACCAAAAAGCAAAAAAAAAAATTATGTTAAACACAAACACCAGAGCACAAATACAGAATACAGAAAAGAAATATATATATGTATATATATACATATATATATCATAAAGTTAAAGGATGAAGCCTAAATACAAAGTAAGGAAAGAAAAAAAAGCATGCCATGTACATAGCACAATGTAATAAAGAATTGAGAAAATGTTATGATAAATTTTCATTTCAAGAAAGCCTGTATGATAAATACTACATGTTGTGTTGAGGTCTTTCCTTCTTTCCTTAGTTTATTGTAAGGTATCTTTTGTATTCTGCTGTGTACTTTTTATTATTATTTTTTCTTTTTTTGCTCTTCCCCCACCACCAGAAGGCTACAATTAGTTGTGAATATATTACTGTATAACTTTAGATACATACACACAAACATATATAGACATATACTTTCTCTAAAATATTCTACTCCCCATCTTTGTCTTTATGTTTATGCATATCTCTTGTTTCCTATCCCTCTTGACTCCACTATTTTTCTTCTTTTTTAAAAGTTAATTCATTCATTTTTAGTTTTCAACATTCACTTCTATAAGATTTAAATTTTCTCCCCTTCCCTCCCTTCCCTCCTCTGCAAGATTGCGAGCAATCTGATATAGGTCCTACATATACATTTTTATTAAACATGTTTTCACATAATTCATCTTGTATAGAAGAATTAGAATGAATGGGAGGAACCATGAGAAAAAAAGCAAAGAAAAATAGTCTTCACTCTGCATTCAGACTGAATAGTTCTTTCTCTGGATGTGGATGGCGTTTTCTATCATAAGTCCTTTGGAATTGTTTTAGGTCCCTGCATTACTAAGAATGATTAAGTCTTTCAAAGTCAGTCATCACAGAATGTGGCTGTTACTGTGTACAGTTTTCTCCTGGTTCTGCTCCCCTCATTCATCATCAGTTCATATAAGTCATTCCAGGATTTTCTGACATTCACTTGTACATTATTTTTTATAGCACAATAGTATTCCTTCACATTAATATACTACAACTTGTCTAGTCATTTCCCAATTGATGGGCATCCCCTCAATTCCATGTTCTTGGCCACTATAAGAGATACTATAAATATTTTTGTACATTTGGGTCCTTTTCCCATTTTTATTATCTCTTTGGATCCAACCCTAGAAATTGTATTGGTGGTTCAAAGGGTATGCTTATGTTTTTTAGCCCTTTGGGCATAGTTCCATATTCCTCCCCAGAATGTATGTATCATTTCACAACTCCACCAATAATGAATTGCTGTTCTAAATTTCCCACATCTTCTCTAAAAATTTTCATTTTCTTCTTTTATCATATTAGCTAATCTGATAAGTGTGATGAGGTACCTCAGAATTGTTTTGATTTTCATCACTCTGATCAATAGTTATTTAGGATATTTTTTTTCATATTACTATAAATAGCTTTAATTTCTTCCTCTGAAAACTGCCTGTTCACTTCCTTTGATCATATATCAACTGGGAAATGACTTATATTGTTATAAATTTGACTCAGTTCTCTATGTAATTTAGACATGACACCTTTATCAGAGACACTAATTGTAAAAATTCTTTCCCAGTTTTCTGCTTCCTTCTTAATCTTGGTTGCATAGGCTTTGTTTGTGCAAAAAAACTTTTCAATTTAATATAATAAAAATCATCCACTTCTTATTCTATAATGTTTTCTATCGCTTGTTCTGTCATAGATTTCTCCATACTCCAAAAATACGACAGATGAACTATTCCTTGCTCCCCTAATTTTTTTTTATAGTATCAGTCTGCATTTCTTAATTGTGAAGCCATTTGGATTTTATTTTGGTATATGATGTCAGAAGTTTGTTTATGCCCAGATTCTGCCATGCTATTTTTCAGTTTTACTAATAAATTTAGTCACATAGTGAGTTCTTATCTCAGAATCTAGGGTCTTTGGGTTTATCAAACAGTAGATTGCTTTTGCTATAGTTTCCCTTCACTGTGTAAAGGCACACATGCGCCCTAGTGTTGGTGCTTACTGGCTCCACCATGCTGTTGCTCAGTAACTCCCACTGGTCTGCTGAGGTAGGTTTGCTACTGGCTTGCTGGGATGTCTCCCATCCTGTACTGCTTCCCTTCAGTCACAGGAAGAGGGACTTTTCCCATTAACCTCCGTAGCCTGATGAGTTAAAAATTTGCTTCAAACCATATTTCTTCTGGCTCCACTGCACCAGGAGTTTTCCTGGGGCAGTATTCTCTGAGTTTTCATGGTCAACAAGGGAGGGTGAGAGTGACTTACTATTTACTATGCCATCTTTGCTCCCAGAAGTTTCCTCTTCTTTACTTCTACTCATGTTGCCTCTTCTATTACTTAACCTAACCTCCTCCATGTATCCCTTCCCTATTCTCCCATTCCCATAAAACTAAGCACTCTTCTGTGGCTACCTAGGACATATTTCTGCCCCCTCCCCTCTAAAGATCTCTGTCTTGTCCTCCCTTTCCCATAGATCTATGCACCCTTCTATACCTCCTTTTAACCTATTCTTTCATCCTCCCCTAGAGAAATCCCTTCCTTGTCCTCTATATGCTCACTAAAACCTTACCATTTTGCTTCTTCTGAATTTAGAAGACTTATATACTCTTTCAGATATATGTAGACATATATGCATATAAATATATTTATATACACACATACATATGGAGACATATATGTATATGTGTGTGGATTATCAGCACTCCTCCTCCATCTAATTCTTCTGTATTGATTGTTCCTCTTCCATCTCTTTTGCATAAAATATTTTTTTTCTTTTTCACTGTTCCTTCTGGATTTACTTTTCTTTTTATAAGCAATTGGGGTTAAGTAACTTGCTCAAGGTTACACGTCCAGTTATTTTGGGGTGTGGCGCTAAGTATCTGAGCCCGGATTTGAACCCCAGGTCATCCCAACACTGGAGCTGGTGCTCTTACTTGCTGAGCCACCTGACTTCCCCTACAGATTTACTTTTTAAATTAATATCGTATTCAGTTCTACCTCAACCATTCTTACAAATTATTAAATTATTAATGAATAGCATAGACATATATATATATTCTACATATATAAAAAGTAAATGATTTGCCCTTATTATCCCTTGTAATCAGTCATTTGTGTACACCTTATGTTTCTCTTAGCTCTTTCTCAATTTTTCTATTAAGTTCAGTTTTTTTAATTGTCTAGTAAGACTGACAGTGGGTTAGATGTCCATTTTTTCATTGAATATTATGCCTAATTTTTCTGGGTATGATATTTTCAGCCATAGTCCCAGTTCTTTTGTTTTTGGATATGTAGTATTCCAAGACCTGAGGTCTTTCAGTGTATCCACTGCTAGGTCATTTGTGATTCTATTTGTGGCACCATCATATTTAAATTGCTTTTTCTTGTTGTTCTTAATATTTTATCCTTTAGTTGGTGGCTTTTGGAATTTGACTATGATATTCCTATGAGTTTTCCTCATAGGATCTCTTTGAAATGCTATTTGATGGATTTTTTTCTACTTCTACTTTCCTCTCCTTGTTCTAATGTTTTAGGACAAATTTTCTTTATTTCTTATATTATTGTATCAAGATTCCTTTTTATCATAAATTTAAATTATTCCAATTATTTTAATTATTTTTCTTCTTGATCTGTTCTCTAGATCAACTTCTTTGTATGAGATGCTTCAGTTTTTTTTCTAGTTTTTATTCTTCATTTGTTTTTCAATTATTTCTTTATGTCTTATAAGTTTGGTGGCTTTGGCTTTTCCATTCAATATTCAAGGTGTCATTTTCTTCCTTAAGATTCTGGATTTTGGGGTGGCTACTTGGCACAGTGTATAGAGCACTGGCCCTAGAGTCAGGAGGACCTGAGTTCCAATGCAACCTCAGACATTTAACACTTCCTAGCAGTGTGACTTTGGGCAAGTCACTTAACCCCAATTGCCCTGCCTTCTTCCCCCAAAACAGAAAAAGAAATAACGATTCTGGGTCTCCTTTTCTAATTGGTTGACTTTCTTTGCATAATATTATTTTTTCTTAGATTATTATTAATTTTCTTCTTTAGTTTTTGATCCCTCTGTCTCCTTTGGCTTTTAAAGACTTTTTTATGTTCTATAAATTATTGTTGGACAGGTGACCATTTGACATTACTTTTTCAGGGTAGAAGAGGTTTTCTTTGCTGCGATGTGTTTGTTGTCTATGAACCCAAGTCTTCTCTATTTTCATAATAACTTTCTATGACTGGATTATTTTTTCTTTTGCCTCTACATTTTCTTTTATAATAATAACTTGAGGGTTTTTGTGCATCTGTTATCATTGATAATTCTAGGGACATATAACTTTTCAATTTTTCTAAGATGGTGTGCTCTAAGGAGAGGTGTTTACTCCTCTTGCCTTTGCTCTGGTCTGTGAGTGAACATAAGCACTCTTCTGCCTTGGAACAGTGACAAGGGCCTTTGCTGTATTGGACCAACAAGCTCTGCTGTGCTAGTAGTCCTCCTTGCCTTGCAACTACTGCCCAAACACTGAAATCCAGATCTGAGTAAAGGCAAAGCAATAGAGCCCTGCCCCAATGCTAAGAGACCTTTGCAATCTATTTCTGATCACTTGTTCAGCCTTCTTACCATCTGTGGGCTGAGAGCTCTGGACACAGCCACTGCCACTGAAGTTTCAGTGACTCCCAGGCTTGCTTATGGTTTATTGGGGCCTGGTCTATGCTGGAGCAGCCTGTGCTGCAACAGCTACACTTTGATCCACTCTCACCCTGGTGTGACAGAGAGATTTTCTGTCAATTTTATAAATTGTCTTTGACTGAAACATTATTTCACCCTGTCCTTTCTTTGGTTCTGCTGCTCCAGCAACTGTTTTATGGCATCGAATGTGTTCAGAGGGACCTGAGGGAGAGCTCAGGCAACTTGCTGCCTTTCCTCAGCCATCTTGACTTCAGATCCATTAATCACCTCTTTTTTCAGTGTACCATAGCTACTTGTTTAACCTTTACACTATATATACTCTTGGGTACTTATTTCAAATTCTACCTGTATTGACAAGATGCCATAATCCAAGATTAATCACACATCACACTATGAGCTCTAGAAGTTCTACTTATAGGGTGAGTGTTTTTTTTTAACTTGATAGTATTTTATTTTTTATCAAATTCCATGTAAAGATAGATTTCAACATTCATTTTTGTTGGATTTTGAGTTTTAATTTTTCTCCCTCCACATCCTCCTTTCCTCCCCGACATGGTAAAATATCTAAGTTTTATATATATATATATATATATATATATATATACATATATATATATTTATATATATATATATATATATATATAATTACATTAAACATTTCCATTTTAGCCATATTGATAGAAAAATCAGAACAAGAAAAAACAGGAGAAAGGAAAAAAGGGAAAATGATATGCATTATTATTATTATTATTATTACAGAGTCTGCATTCAGAATCTGTAGTTCTTTCTCTGGAAGTTATTAGCATTTTCTATCATACATATTTCTGAATTGTCTTGGATCATTGCATTGCTGAGTAGAGCTAAATCAGTCATAGTTGATCATCATACAATATTGCTGTTCCTGTGTACAATGTTCTCCTGGCTTTGTTCACTTCACTAGGCATCAGATCCTGTAAATCTTTCCAGGTTTTTCTGAAATCCATATGCTCTTCATTTCTTATAACACCATAGTATTCCATTATATTCATATACCACAGCTTGTTCAGCTATCCCCTAAGTGATGGACATCCCCTCACTTTCCAATATTTTACCACCACAAAAAGGGCTACTATAAATATTTTTGCGCATGTAGGTCTTTTTATCCTGTTTAATGATCTCTTTGGGATACAGATGTTGTAGTAGATCAAAGGGTATGCACAGTTTTATAACATGTTGGACCTAGTTCTAAATTGTTCTCTAGAATGATTGCTTCAGTTCGCAACCCCATGAACAGTACATTACTGCTCCAATTTGTCTACTCTTCTGAAACATTTATAATTTTATTTTTTTGTCCTTTTAGCCAATCTGATAGGTGTGATGTGGTACCTCAGAGTTGTTTTAATTTTCATTTCTGTAAACAAAAATCATTTAGACCATTTCTTCATGTACTTATAGATAGCTTTGATTTTTTTCACCAAAAAAAGTTACATCCTTTGACCATTTCTCAATTAGGAAATAGTTTGTAGTCTTATAAATTTGACTTAGTCTCTATATATTTGACAAATGAAGCTTTTATCAGAGACACTTGCTGGAAAGATTGTTTCCTAGTGTTCTCTTTTCCTTCAAATCTTGGTTGCATTGGTTTTGTTCATACAAAATATTTTTAATTTAATAAAACAAAAAATTTCTCTTTTACATTTTGCAGTGCTCTCTATCTTTTGTTTGATCATGAATCCTTCCTTTCCCCATACATCTGACATGTTGATTATTCCCTGTTCTTCTAATTTCATTAAGGTGTTACTCTTTATTACTAAATCATGCACAAATTTTTACCTTATCTTCATACACAATGTCTGATGTTGAGCTGTACCTAGAATGTTTCCTCTTTTTCCAGTTTTCCCATCAATTTTTCTCAAATAATTCTTATCCCAAAAAGCTGGGGTCTTTGAGTTTATCAAACAGTAGTTCACAATGGTCATTTATTACTGTGTCTTGTGTACCAATCTCTTCCACCATTCCATCACTCTATTTCTTAGCCAGTACTAGATAGCTTGATGATTACTGCTTTACAATATAATTTGGGATGTGGTATTGCTAGGCCCCTTTTTTTTTAAGCAGTTGTGGTTAAGTAACTTGCTCAAGGTTACATGGCCAGGTGTTTCTTGGTGGGTGGTAAGTGGCTGAGCCCTGATTCCATCCCAGATCATCCCGACTCTGGGGCCAGTGCTCTTACTTGCTGGCTAGATGGCTGCCCCTAGGCCCCTTCTTTCGTATTTTTAATTAATTACCTTGATATTCTTGGCCTTTGTTTTTCCAGATGAATTTTATTGTCATTTGTTTTCCTATTTTTATCATATAATTTTTGGTAGTTTAGTATTCATTGAATAATTAACTTTATTTGTATGAACAATGTTTTGTAATTGTGTTCATATAGTTTCTGGGTTTGTTTTGGCAGGTAGACTCCTAAATATTTTATATTATTATTTTTTATATTATTTATAGTTATTTTAAGTTTAATTTATCTTTTTGTCTCTTGTTGCTGAACTTTGGTGGTCATATAAAGAAATGCTGATGATTTATGTGGATTTATCTTATATACTACAATTTTGCTAAGGCTGTGAACTGTGTCTTTTGATTGACTATAGAATTAATATACAATAGGAACTTAAGACGGATGATTTTGAGTGTATATGTATCTATAGGGTATTTAGAATTGGAGTATCCTTTTTGAGATGATCCAAATATGTGTTGAAGAAAGTATCTACTCTTGATATAGGGTCACAAGGGTAAAATCTGATGCATTGTGGCATTATCTTCTAAAACAGAAGCTTCCTTATGTTCCTAGTAAAATTCAGTGGCTTTGCTATTCATTCAGTAAATTGTGGCTACCTAGGCACCCAAATGAGAGATTTCATTCCACCTCAACCCAGTTAGCTCTACTGGTTTCTGGGCTTCATTGTTATTCATCTGTGCAGCCAGTTTTATTAGCAACTTGTCACATATTGCAATCAATTTGCATCAGTGTTATAATCTATTATTTGGCCTGAGCACTTTGTGTTCTCCCCTAAACTACTTGACTCTTGAGCTGGAGTCTTTCAAGACCAACTCCCTACTTTTTCAGAGTCACAAAGAGTGGCCAGAAAACTATGTGTCAAATTATGTCCACTTCCATTCTTTTTCGACCAATCTCACAATCCCTTTTGGATTAGTTAGGCACCACTATTTATTAATGTAAATTTTCCATCTATCTAATTATCTTATAGTTTGGGGTACCATGGAATGGCATCTTGCCACGCTTATAAATATGGTGTCTTCTCTTTTCTATTACCTTTCTTCTTGTTTGAACCAAGAAGTTATTTCATTTTGAATTTTTCCAACTAAACAAATAAATTTGCCTTCCATTAATACTGTTCAGGATGAGTCTTTCTTGTACCTTTACTAACATCACCAAAGGATATAGCAACATTAAGAATCAAAGATAAATGGTTAAAGTTGTGTACAGCTCTTTACACTTCCCTACGACTTTCTGCATTTATATCTTTGATCCCATTGACATGTGAAGGTGAGGGTATCTCCAGATTTAAAAAGCACTGTTTTCTAGTCTAATGTTGCTTTTTGCCACCTAACATTATGGGCAACATTTTAGCCACAGAGTTACTTGGATAACTGTCCAAAAAATGAATCTATTTTGGTAATTTTTGAAACATTATCCTCATAAAGTTAATTTTGGAGTCTTAAGGAGCTTTATACATATGCAAGGTATGAAATTATTTAAGAACTTTATTCCTTTTGTCCTACAGTTAAATTTTTACTGCTTCATATGCATCATATTTTCTATTCTTTTATCCAGGTAGAGGTTCCCAAAATGGATGAAACCACTCTTGGGGGCAGGGGTTGGAATCATCCAGGAGCAGGGTGCTAGTAGTCTTGGGAACGATTGTGGAGGGGCTGAATAAAAATAAGAGGGCAATGGAAGAATAAAGAAAGGAGGAAAAATTACAGGAAACCATTTTTACATGCTATATCTGTTGTGTAGCAGAGTTAAAGTCATAACAATGACATTATTTTCCAAATAAACATACAAATGTAAGTTATAACTTATTAGCGGTCAAGATGCTGACAGGTCTTAAAAAGCAAGTGTTGGCAGGTGAGTGTGTTGCACATTGTTGGGAAGTCCAGCATGCATTGGTAGGAATATATAGAATAACTTGTTTGTATTATGATACTATATGTTTACATGGCACAATATTGTGTCATCAACATTTCAACACAGGAAAAATCACATAAATTTACAATAAAGTATTAAATTAAAGATGCATCATTAAAAAGTATATATTTTTAAATGTTGTAAATTTCAAAAAAGAAGTTAAAGAGTTGAAGAAAGTAGATCGGGAGAGGTGCTGAGTACTTTTTTTGAAAAGGGGGCAGTAGGTCAGATAAGTTTGGAACCTTCTGATCCAAGACATGAGATATTTTCCACCTTTGCAGCTAGATCTTAGTGGAAGAAAATGAATAATGATTTCTATTATTAGACTACCAGAATACAGTCTATCACAGATGTTTTCTCTCCAACATCCAGGGAATGGAACAAACTCTAACAAGGAAGCAAACATTCTCCTTTTGCTTTCCATTACCCTTCAGACATATGTGAAGGGTAATTGAATTATAGGAGTAGACTCCCACTATGGTCTGCAATTCGATCCCTATCCCTGTATGTGTGTAGTCATATTTCTGTGTTACTCAAAGATCCTATTTTAAAAATGGTCATTAAATATGATTTGGGTCTAAGTCTCAAGATATACAGCAAAAAGAAAGTGAATATAAAAAGGAAAAAATATTTTCCTTAATTCCTCAATGTAAGGAGAGGTAAGGGAGGAAATAAAAGCAATTAGAGGGATAATTTATCCAGTATTAGTAATCTGTGAAACATTCATAACTCATACAACTTGTAAATCCAGAGAAACTTAACGAGAAAATTAGGTAGTATCTATGAGAAGTAGAGATTGGTGGGTTTGTTCAGGTAATCACACCAACAGGACACGCACCCAGAGATTCCCAGAGATATAGTTCTGATAATAACTAACAGGTGACAGTGATATCAAGTATGATTGAAAGACTCGGTAGTAAGGATGTCTTCTCAGGGGATACTTACTTATAGAATGAAGCTCATCATCCAATCTATATTTTGAAAAAAAATAAAACATTATATAAAATCCAACACTGTGAAAGTTACATATTATTTCTATCATATTTATTTGGGAAATGGATGGTCCAAAACTGTGAGTTCTTTGGAATAGAAACCTGTATCTAAAGGAATCGTTTTCCATTCACATATAATGGTATATACTAAACCCCATATAATTCTAGTCAGTTGCCTGTATCATTGCTCAGAAACTTGGCTGGTATAAATCCAAAGTATATTGGAGTCTGGGCATCAGGAGACAGATTGTAGAACTATTATAATAAATAATATTTACAAGAAGCAAAAGTATACTCTGTGAAATTCAAGTAAAAAATCAACAAACCTACTAAATTCCATTTCTTCATTTCAAATTAACAGCTGGTGTTTAAGAAAATCTTGGAGGGGGGGCTGAATCTTACAGACCTCATCTTATTCTGAGTCCTCCTCATGAGATACAAAATGAACTCCAAGTACTGAAAGTATTTTGTCACCTAGAAAAAGCTCACTTTTCCTTTCTGGCCTTCTAATTAAGAGAACTTTATCGTCCAGGTTTTCCCTTTAACATCCATTGCTCTGCTTTTCCTATAAAAATGCATCAGGTAAATTCTAGCACTGCTTTTTCCTGTGACCTGTTTTTGAATTTTTCTTCTACTGGATTAGCAGAGAAAGGAAGAGAAAGCAATGGTTAGTCTCTTTCTAGAATTTGCTATTCCTCCCAGTAAAGCTATTGTTATCCAAGTGACTAAGCTTCTTAGCAAATGCTTCATTAACACTGAAGCAAGTTTCTACTGCTGAGAAGTCTTAAAGTTTAGCATTTACAACCTGCTGATGCCTCCTCTTTGGAAACAGCAAGGTGTTTTTTAAGTGGATTTCTTTCTGAATATTTTAGGGTTAGGACAAAATTTCATGTACAAGGAATGGAAAATTTCTTTCACAATCCACAAATCCTTTGACAAGAGTTGTTTAATTTTATGTGGAATGAGCACCCTTCATTGCTTCCCTGCAGGCACTGTTGAGAAGTAGTTGTGACTCTAGTGGGTATGTATGTGTGAGTGTTTATAACCTGTCTTTCTGTACCCTGGAGTACTGTCTTCCAGCTGAGCTCCAGTCATTGAAAGTTGTCAGAGCTCAGCCATGGATATGAACCAAGATTGTGACATGGCTACTCAGAAAGTTATTCCAAACTGAAGTTCAGGGATGTAACTATGAATTTTTCTAATTGGTAAAATCATTTTTAAAAAAGTACTTCTAACAAGTAGCACAAAAGGTCCCCTTAGTAGAAGGGGGTAGGGTGGGAACAGGGACCATTCTATGAGGGGGAATGTAATTAGGCCACTGATGGGGATGATACCTCATCCATTAGGAGGGAGTTTCAAGGTAAACTAATTATTTTTAATAACTCATGTCAAATTTTCTTTTTCATACTTGGAATTCAAGAAGATTGGTCCACAGGATGGAGGTGGGGACTGGGGAAGGATAGAAAGGTAATACTTATGACAAAGTGAATTTTCTAGGAAGGAAGTTGAAAGAAAGCTTGGAAATATCATTACCCAAATCCTCAAATCATCACTTTAGTGTTAATAGTTGTCTTCGGGATAATCTTGCCCAACAGTTTGATTTTAAAGAGGAGGAAATTGACACCCTAGTAAGGGCAATTGAGAGGAAGAAAGAAAGAGTGAAAGAAAGAGAGAAAGAAAGAGAGAAAGAAAGAGAGAAAGAAAGAGAGAAAAAAAGCAAGAAAGAAAGAAAGAAGGAAAGAAAGAAAGAAAGAAAGAAAGAAAGAAAGAAAGAAAGAAAGA
>NW_027186320.1:5785805-5787255 GCF_028583685.1 Petaurus breviceps papuanus
GAAAGAAAGAAAGAAAGAAAGAAAGAAAGAAAGAAAGAAAGAAAGAGAGAAAGAAAGAAAGAAAGAAAAAAGAAAGAAAGGAAGAAAGAAAGAAAGAAAGAAAGAAAGGGAGGCAGGGAGGAAGGAAGGAAAGAAGGAAGGAAGGAAGGAAGAAAAGAAGGAAGGAAATAGATATAAAAAAAGCCTCAATCACTCTTTGAATTTAGAACAGTTATGGTGGTAGGAATAGGATAAAAAATCAGGTTATTCTTAGGTAGCTCTGAATAGTAATGAAATATTATAATCTATATCCTTATCCCTTTGAGTAGCATTAGAATGTGATAAGTCAGAGAGTCACTGTCCCCCTAGATTCTAACACCTATATGAACTGACAGGGATTACAGGCAGACATAGCAAAGAAGCAGCACTATTGTTTGGTTAACATTAAAGAGGCCCCCAGAATATCAAACTTCAGGAGCTTATCTGTCCAGTAATGGGCAGTAACAAGTTGGAAAGATCTAAAGCAAGTGATTATTTCTGGGCATTTGTAGAGCACCACTCAAGAGCTTATATTCAAAGTACTAATAAGAGAGCTATCCATAAGGATTTGGGGCTTGGTCAGATAACCAGTATTGTATAACCAATTCAGGAACCTAGCTCTTTCAGAACATGAATGTCCTATTGAGCCACCAGAGTAGAGAAGGTAGGTAATTCATCCATGGAAAACCAAGCCTCCTTCATTCCCAAACAAATTCACCATCATAGAGATATAGATCTTTTATTGACCCCATATAGAATATAAAACATTTTGGAAATAGTGAATTTTCATTTTACTCTCACAATTTAAGTTGGAATTCAGTAAGCAGTTTTATGACTGTCCTTGTTGCCCACAAACAAGCCAGGCAACACTAAAGCCTCTGTTTCATTCTGGGGAAATTTATCCTGCTTAATTCTGTCTCTGATTATTCCCTAGTATCTTTCATATTACTGAAAAAAATATTTATTTATAAATGCTTAATATTCTACTCGAATTAAAATCCTTTGGTAGAGATTTCAAGCATTTTATTTTTCTGATTCTACTGCCTTTTGAATAATTTCTGATATTTTTTCATCCCATGTCTTTAATTTTGAGTTCTGAATCCTCAGATTTACTTTTCAGGGTTTGTATAGCTTTAAGATGATTTTTTTCAACATATGTTCTAAGAAAAGAAGCTCTTCTATTAGTAATATTTCATTTAGTCCTAGTCCCCACTCTTTTTTATCTCTTTAATTATGTTTTGAGCTTCTAAACCACTTTAGAACTTCTTGTGGTTTTTCCATTACCATTTTTTGAAGACTAATCATTGTAGCATTATTCTTCTCTCCAGGGGTTTACATTCATTTCCTTCATTCTTTATAACATATATTGATTGTATGCCTCTCTCTCTCTCTCTCTCTCTCTCTCTCTCTCTCTCTCTCTCTCTCTCTCTCT
>NW_027186320.1:5787265-5794037 GCF_028583685.1 Petaurus breviceps papuanus
TCTCTCTCTCTCTCTCTCTCTCTCTCTCTCTCTCTCTCTCTCTCTCTTCCCCTCTTTCTCTCTCTCCATTCTTTCTGTCTCTGTCTGTTTCTCTCCCCTCCTTACTTAAAATTCTCCTGGCCTTTGTAAGTGATTTTCCTTGGGGTGAATTCTTTATTCATTTCTTAATTGATTTGGTAGTTTTGGAGGTTTTTTTTTTTTCAGATTTCGGGCAACTTAGATATAACAAATTAATCATCTTGTGGGAAGCAAGATGCAATGTATTTTCATCTTGCATAGCTGATTGCCAGTAAGTCACACACACAGTCAGTCAGTAAATAAATATTTGTTAAGTAACTACTGTATAACAGGCATGGCGATGCATGATGGGCATATAAGAAATGGAGAAGACAATCTCTGCCATTCAGTAGCTCACAATCTGGGGAAGACAAAATAAAAAAAAAAATATGCACAAGCAATAAATACACATGATAAGTTAGAAATAAAACAGAAGGAAGTAGATTAAAAAACACTTGGGAAAATTTTCCTTTAGAAGATAGAATTTTAGCTAGGACTTGAAGGAAGCAAACAGAAACAGAAAACAGGATTGAGGATGGGAAACGTTTTAAGCATTCCAATGAAAATGCCTAGAGAATCGAGGAGTGTCTTGTTTGAGAAAGTTGAGTCACTTGATGAAACAGTACATTGTGAGGGATCTGGGGTGTAAGAAGCTTGTAAAGAGAGGGGTAGGGCTATGTTATGAACAGTTGTGAACAATAGAGGGTTTTATTTTTCACTCTTGTATTGATATATCTTCAATAGACCTATGCTTTTAGAAAATCACTTTAGCAGCTGAGAAGAGGATGGATTGAAAGGAAAGAAACTTGACTTAGACTCACAAGCAGGTTATTACAATAGTTTTTGGGTGAAGCAATGAAGGCCTGCACCAGGGTGGTAGCAGTATCAGATGAGAGAAGGGAGCATATTCAAGAAATTTTTTGCAAAATAAAAATGAACACGGCTTGGCAACACATTGGTTTTGTGGGTAGAGGTGGTGGATTGAATGAGAGTGAGAAGTTAAGGGTGACACCTAGGAGACTAACCTAGGCAATCGAAGGATCAAGGGACACTCAAAAATAATAAGGAAGTTTGGAAATGGAGGGTTTGGAGCCAAAGAAAAAGAGTTTAATTTTTCAATATACTGAGTTAACTATGTCTACAGGACATCTAGATTGAGATGTCTAATAGGCAGTTTGTGATTTCAGACTACAGACCAGCAAAGCCATTAGGGCAGGATAGATAGATTTGAGAATCATCAACTGGAGATTACAAATGAAGTCATGGTTGCAGATGATAAATGATATCACCAAGTAAAATAGTATAGAGGGACAAGAAAAGAGGACCCAGTATAGTTTCTAGTGGTATATTCACAGTTAGTGGTAAAAGTTCTAGCCATGGAATGAAGAAAGGTAAGATTGGTAGAAGGAGAATCAGGAGAATGCAGTTTTCTGAAAACCTAGAGAATAGTATATGCAGGAGAAGGAAGTGATCAATAGTGGCAAAGACCCTCATATGAAGTCACAAAAGATGAGGACTGCGAAAAGAAAAAAAAAACTTAGACTTGACATTTAAGATATTGTTAATATATTTGATTTTCTAGAATTTCCTAAGAGAACCCTGACATACCAAATAGAGAATGGTTTATCCTGTTTTAAAAATTCTTTATACATTTTCTCTCTCTCTCTCTCTCTCTCTCTCTCTCTCTCTCTCTTTCTTTCTTTTTTTCTTTTTTTTTTTTTTTTTTTTTTTTTTTTTTTCTCTCTCTCTCTCTCTCTCTCTCTCTCTCTCTCTCTCTCTCTCTCTCTCTCTCTCTCTCTCTCTCTCTCTCTCTCTCTCTCTCTCTCTCTCTCCCTCCCAATCTATCTCCTATTACTAGCATTTCTAGGATGATGTCAAATAACAGTAAGTAAAGGGACCGTTCTTTCTTTGCTTATGTACTTATTGGAACATTTATTGTGGTTTGTAGGAAGTGTCTAATCTGCCACCTAGTTGTTCTTGCAATTCCTTTCTGATGTCTTTGTTTTTATTTTCAGGGTACTATCAGAAAGCTCTCATGCTTCATAAGGTCTTCCAGAGCTTACACTGTAATATGATAGCTTTCAAGAAACCAGGATTACCTCTATGACACAATGAGGAATACAAATAGAATAATCATAGATCTTGACTAATTTCTCCTAAAGATTCATTTATAGCAGTTATGTTTATGTCAAATTTCTGCAGATACTAGCTATTTTGTCAGGAAATACAAAAGAATATTTTCCTACTCTTGCGAATTCATCCATTGATCAGATGTTTCACCAACATTCATATATTTATATTTCTTTTATTTTGTTCCCTTCATTCAATGAGAATAATTCTTTAGATTTCCTATGCCCTCAACCACCAAGGTATTGTGAGGTTAGCCTGGACTTGAAGTCCATCTATACTATCTTATAAATTGTCTTTAGATCTATTGCTCATCTTTATCTATTGGTTATTTGTAGTCTTCATCTTTGCTCCAAGTACCCTGCTTTTTCTCTGAATCATACCTAAATCCTGTTCAATATTGAACTATTATTCAGGTCAATTTCTTAGGAGGTAGACTTTTCTTGGAAAACTCATTACCATGCCATCCTGGACACATAGTAGACATGAAACATGGTTATTGATGGATTCTGTTAAGTCCAACTTAAGGAAGACCTCCCCCATTGCTATTACTACCCTATAACAAAAATATACTAAAACTTTCTGTTTAGGACACTTCATCTTTGTCATCAAAGATCAGTTGTTTTTTCTCAGTAAAGTCAAAGTTATTGCCCATATGAATATTGTTTTGTCAGTGAAAGGCAAAGAAAAAAAAAAAACAAGTGACCAACATGACTGATCTTTGTAACTGAAGATGATACTCTGAGCAAATATGTCTTTTGAGTCATGTGGTAGCATTCAAATATGATGACTCACAAACTTTCCAAAGGTCAAGGAATCTAGTAACACCTCCTTATAGCATAATTCCCCTGCCCCCATGTATTCACTGCAACAACCTCTTTGTCAACTATATAATTTTGAGAATAGTGAAATTAAATCAAGAAGTAATGGGTTATATTATAGTTCCTTTAGTCTTGAAGACACAGATAAAATCATAAGAAGAAAAAATATAATTTCAAGGTAGATATTATTAAATAATATATTTATAGAATATCTTACAGTTTTATATTTTGGATTTTCTGCTTTTTCCTTGAACAGTCTAGGTAGATACCCTAGGTATACTAAGAAATGAAAACAAAATTTCATTAGATCAAAGCATTGAAATAAAACAATAAAAAGAAAAAAATATGATATGAAGTAGTTTATCCATAGTGATTAATCTAGACCAAGCCATACATTACTTTCCTTCTGCTGGTCCAAGCCATTTCTAGTCTTATACTGGAGATTAAAGATGAAAAGACTGTTCTTACACTTCAATAAAATCATTCTTTGAGGTGGTATTGTCTCATCAGTCTTAGAAACCACACAAATTAAAGATTCCATAGATTCCTCTTCTGTTGAATACATTTCTGGCTAAGGGTCCTTAAGAGGCTCATAATAAACTAGATATCTACAAATTTCTAGTAATGTTTCCTCCTATGTGTCAGATAAGTCTAAATTATGTTATCTTTTGCCCAGGGTGAGAAAAGAACTGAGAGCCTCAAAAATCACACTCTTAACCACTTTTTCTGTGGTATGTACTAGACAAAGGATTACTTTTCTGCAGTTTAAGAGATGGTATTCACTTATTTATCATTCACTTTAGGAGACATTTGCTTAAATGAAATCCTCCTTTGGAAAGTTATCTCTATGAGCTCATTAGGTTTTTCTTTCAAATTTTAATGAAAGACAATTCTATTTTTTAGGTTGAAAATAGTAAAGAAAAAGGGTCTTTGAAGGGAAACATGCTCTCATAAAAAGGCATATGTGTGTGTGCATATGTGCACATATAGGACTGTGTAGATATATAAAAATCTTATAAATTATCAAGTCTTTTTAGGACAAAACTTAAATTTGCTGATTCCTCCTCCAAATATGTAGATATATTTAAAATGACTCTGAAGTTTCATTGTTTTCTTAGACAGTTGGTATTATCTCCTCATAGTCTTACTGTGTTAGTATTATAGTTCAAATTATATTGACTTTTATCTTTTTTATAATGAAAGTACTTACTTGACCAAAAAAATAGTTGTTTATTGATAATACCTCAACTAAATTTCTTTATGACAACTATCAATTTCCTTAATACCTTTATATTCTTACTTCTCTATTATGCTTTGTATATTTTTAAATATTCAAATCTTCAGTTAAGTATCTGATAAACCTTCTGAAAAATATCTTTGGTTTGAGACATTTTGTGGATTGGGAGAACGAGTTGGTAGTAAAAATGGACTTGTGCTTTTACTGGTTTAAGTGATGTGACCAATAAGATAAGTAACTAAATATTTTCCATTAATTCTCATGACTTCTCAGATATCTCCAAAAAATTGCACAAAATATGTTTTTACCTGTCTCCAAAGTTTTATACATTAGGTATTTCAAAGAAGTAAAAATTGAATGAACTAACAGCAAAAAAGGTCATTTCTAACCTCTAAGGTAATAAATCAACATCCTTTTATCCCACCACCCAATCATGTCCTGTTAGGGCTGACTAGGAGGTCCATAGGCTTACAAATGAACTTATCCCTACCTCTTCCTCTTCCCAGGGCCATGGAAAACCAAAAGGAAAATTCCTGCTCTTGCTGGGACTTGAAAGTGGAAGTGCGTTATGTTGCAACATCATTTAGCTAGAGAAAACGGCAACAGAGAAAACTGAAACAGGGCACCAGAATACATATAGATCCATCAAGCTTGTCGGAAGTACCCAGCATTTAGATAGTGGAAGATGGATTATCCAAGAAATTACTTGAAGCAAAGACTGAAGGTGGTGAACTGTTATGTGCCTAGCATAGAAGGAGGCTGGGAAGGTTCTGAGCCAGTATCCCTTGGGAAATTTCAAAGGGAAATATGCAAAAAATGAATAATTGAATGTGAGGTAAAAATACTTTAATTATCAAAGTTTTCAGGAGGAAGAAAACTCAGCTGATGTTACTGAGCACAAGCAGATAAAACAGCATGGAAGAAATCAATAACAAAATGGAATATGTCACACAAATCAATGATTATTCCATGTATCTATGGATAAATATTGCAAGACAAATGAAGGTATTCATCACCTGATGAGACAGGTAACCCTGTAGATTCCAAAGAGAGCATGAAGTGATATCAGGATATTTCCAAAATGTTTAAAAGAGAAATAAGAATTGAAAGAACAGAATTAAGATGTAGAAAGATGGTGGAATAGCAAGAAGAAATACAGCAAAATTTTCCCTCATCACAAAGAAAACAATAAGGTTAGTGGACCCTAGGAAAAAGGTCTAATAAGAAGTGACAATACAGAACACTGTAGAAGACCAAGATGAAGTGCTTTCCACATTTTGTGACACTGCAGTTAATATAGGTTCTGTCTGGAAGCTTTGTGGCTCACTACCCAGTTGCAGGTCATAGATCTAGGGTGCACTCAGCAGAGTCATTCCAGGGTAAGCAGAGATCATAGGCTCTAAGCTCTATAAAAAGAGAGAAGTAAATTTCAAAGCAGATAGAAGTGGTGTGAATCATACTCAATAATTAGTTTGAAGTCTGAGTTCCCGCTTCCAAATCAGTCCATAGAAATAAAAGGTACAGGGGTGGCCAGGTAGCACAGAGAGTAAGAGCACTGGCTCCAGTGTTGAGAAGACCTGGAGATCGAATTCCAGGCTCAGACACTTAGCACCCACCCAGAAACACCTGGCAGCGTAACCTTGAGCAAGTTACTTAACCCCAATTGCTTAGGGGCGGCCAGGTGGCTCAGCGAGTAAGAGCACCGGCTCCAGTGTCGGGATGACCTGGATCAAATCCAGGCTCAGATACTCAGCACCACACCCAGAAATAACTGGCCGTGTAACCTTGAGCAAGTAAGTTACTTAACCCCGATTGCTTAAAAAAAAAAGAAATAAAAGGTGCATGAATTTCAGATCAAAATGGAAACTTTGGTTCTGTCACTCTGAACTGACAGAGCTTCCTACTCTTGTATATCTAGCTGAGAGTGGCTGGGGCCAGCAGTGATTTGCTGTTGCTCAGATCCAAACCCATGTCAGGAACTTACAGAGCTTAGATCAAAGGGTAAGAAATCAGATTTTACCCTGCATCAGACCACAGTGAAGGCACAGAAAAATTTCATTTCTGGAGTCTGAGCTCTTTTTAAAATTTTGGATTAACACAACATTCAATACTCAAAATAAAAGAAAAAGAAAAGAAAAAAAGAAAATGAAAGAAAATGGGCAAAAGGAAAAGTCTACATCTTCTCCCTAGAAGTCTAGAGATACTGGCTCAACATTGTCTTATTTTAGAAAATAGACTAGAAGAATGAACAAAACTAAAATACAAAGAAATGAAAAAAACTGCACCATGAAGAACTATTATAGTGCCAGAGGTGTTCAATATAAAAACAAAACTCAATATAATGACTCCAAAACTTTTTATAAGAAAAGATAAAAGGAAAAAAAGAGCAGAATGAGGGAAAAAATTTAGGTAGAATTCTTGGAAGAGATAAAGCAAGAGTATCTATATCTATAGATAATTTTAGATTATATAGATAGGTAAACAGACAGACAGACAGACAGACAGACAGACAGACAGACAGACAGACAGA
>NW_027186320.1:5794047-5822140 GCF_028583685.1 Petaurus breviceps papuanus
AGATAGATAGATAGATAGATAGATAGATAGATAGATAGATAGATAGATAGATAGATAGATAGATAGATGAAAGGAGAAAGGTAGAGGAAAAATATGGGAAAAAATATGAGAGATATGGAAGAAAGAATTGGAAAGAAACTTAGTCACTTGGCACAAAAAATACAAAGCCTTTGCCCAGAAAATTAGAATGGACTAAATAGAACACAACTCCAAACCATAAGAAATATTAAAAGAAGACAAAAGAATAAAAAAAATAAATATGCAGCATATCACAGCTCATAACAAAAATGACTCACATGGAATCAATTTGAAAAGGAAAAAAAAGGGAACCTTTGGATTTCGAAAGACCAACCCCCCCTCCCCCCAAAAAAGTACCTGGACACCATTTTTTCAATCTTAAAATATTCCAGGTTTCTTAAAATCAGAGGGCAACAGCTAAATAGAAACATTATCCTAATATCCTCAAAAAGAAACCCACAAATGATAATTTCCAGAAACATGAGAGTCACAACTTTAGTGTTCTGAGGCAAAGGAAACTACTTGCATTTATCCAGAGAGGAAGAATTCAGGAATTTATAGTCACCACTATAAAGGAAAATAAATTTTGGAATATAATATGCCAAAAGTAAAGAATTAACTGGCTCATTAAAACTAATTATAATTGTACAACTAAAAGAAATATTTTTTCAATGAAATAAAAGACTTCCAGAGCATTTCTGATGGTACACTATAGAACTTTTGAAGGTGATAAAAATAAGGTAAGAGAAATATACAATAAGAAAGAAAGTTTAAGGAAGGAAATAATACAAATAAAAACAAATAGTAACTAAGAATATATATATATATTTATACAATCATATATATGTATATGTATGCATATATACACACAGACATATGTATATATACACACATTTACATATATAGATAGCACAAAGCATACACATGCACAGAAACATAAAAACCCATATATAGAGATAGAGAGAGAAAGAGAGAGGTTGGTGGATATATAAATATAAATAAATTGCATGCATATGTGTATATATAAATATATATGGATATACATGTATAAACACATATACATATACTTTTTGAGGTGGAAAAAGTAGGAATTTTAGTGGTTGCCCATAAAGTAGGGAATGGCTGTAAAGATTATGGCATATAAATTTAATGGACTATTATTTAATTGTATGAAATGATAAAGGGGATGCTTTTAGATCCCTATCAGAGAATGGATAAGGAAACAAAGGGAAGGTTTGAAATGAGGAGGAAAAGAAATGGGAAAATCTGGATTCAATGGTGAATGGAGGTAGTGTTAAAAAATACATACATGGGACAAGAGAAATGTTTTATAAAGGGAGAAGAGGGGTCTTGGAAAATGCAAAATATGAAGAGATTGGATGCTTACAAAGACCATTCATCCTGTCTTAAGAGGAATCAGAATTCCTGGGCACATATGTCACACAGAAGGGTGGGAGAACATGGATCCAGAGTGGAGATAGAATGGCAAATGGAGGAAAAGAATGACCATGGTAATGGTTTTTGTTAGTAATGAACTATATAATCAGGGGCATGGGAACATATCTACCATGCAGCAATATTCAGGAATTGGAATTACCAAGAGTGAGACACAAAAGAAAAAGAGAACCAGAGGTCAAAGGATCAATGTCAAGAATAGACAGAAAGGGAAGTTAAATAACAAAGAAAATTAAGGAATAAGAGGGAAATATACTAAATTGCAGCAAAAAATAATAATACAAAAGACAAAGTTAAGGAAAGATAAACCTAATTCATAAGTTTAGCAATCCAATAAAATAACAATAACAAGAAAAAGCAACAGAATTTATAAAAAAAAATCAAGACCTCAAGTCAATTCTTATAAGAAATGCAAAGGAAACAAAGACATACACAGATCAAAATGACAGAGTATAGAAAATGCATTAAACTTCAGATTAAATACATACATACATACATACACAGAAAATCACATATAAATGCACAACATAAACATCCAAACATGCATGTACACATATGTACACATGTGCATGCATGTGTGTATATGTGTATGTTACAGGGTAAATCTGAGGCTCATAGGATCTCTGCAATCCTAAATAAGGGGCTTTGGTGCTCAAGCCCATTAAAAAATCCTTAGGGATGAGGTAACTAGGTGGTGCAGTAGATAGAGCACTGGCCCTACGGTCAGGAGGACCTGAGTTCAAATCCAGCCTTAGACACTTGAAATGTACTAGCTGTGTGACCCTAGGAAAGACACTTAATCTCCATTGCCTGCAAAAAATAAATTCTTAGGAGTCTGAATGGCATCAGTCCTGATGCTAAAATCTACTCTAGGACCTTACAAGTGGGCTTATTGTAGATTTTGTTCTTCAGATCTTTCACCTATTGGTGAAGAACTTCATTTTTCATCTGATCCAACTGCTTGAGGTGTGTGTGTGTGTGTGTGTGTGTGTGCTGCAATAATTGCTAAAGTGAATGCCCAGCAAGGAAATACTCTCTAATGATACAGATATAAAGATGTTTCTATGAACTATAATTTTAAGGAGTTGCCTGGGACACTGCAGAACCATTCTCAATGTTAGTTTAAAAATACTTCATTTTATGCAATTATTATTTTATGAATAAATAGTTTAGCACATGATAGAACACAGAATATTTTCTAAGAATTCTCACCCACCTTAAATGCTTTCCTAAACTGCAGAAGCATGTAACTAGAAAACTTAAATGGATCATTATGGTAAAAAGCAGAATAAAGGAAGATGGAAGATTGACAAATCAGATTTTGAAGGCATGGAAAATAATTTAGGATGCTAAAAGTTGCCATTATACTCCCCATAAGAAAATTACTCAATAGAATGATTTACTTCAGGTGGCAGTAAATTGCCTATTATTATATGTAAAGGCTATTTGAACTTGACCCATATGATCCATAGATTCTTCTTTCAATTAGGGTTTAGAGTTGATAATCTCCAAGCACCTTCCCTATGTTAAGATTCTATGGTTCTATGATAATGAATTTTAATTGCTTAAGCAATTCCTACTACATTTATTCATCAAGTATAAGTGAATTCATGAATTTAAAAGAGATTTATGTTTTTGTTTTGTTTTGTTTTTAAAAGTAACTTTTAACTCCTGCTTTTTCAGGGTATTTAGGATAAATTTTCATCACTGTTATTCCTTTCTCTTTTTGCCTAACTTCATTTTTATTTCTTCATCATTGTGTTATGTCCTCCACTAGATGGCAGGAAAGAGTGGCCATGGATTTTAGATGACTTGTATGTTAGTCACAGTTGCAGAGTAAATGTTGATATTGGAAATCACAATAGAGACTATATCGAAAAAAAATCACCAAAAACCTGTCAAATGTTATTTTATTGATGGCATATACATAAGAAAAATATTCTAACATGCAGTGATGTTGGGCTTACTTTCCTTACTATAACGTATTGATTTTATGGATTTCAGTAGCTAGTTTAGATGATCTCTAAGATTCCTTTCATCTTTAAAGAATACAATTTTGTAAATTCTTATTATTACAAATTATTTATTTTATTATATTATATATTAATATAATATAAATTTATAAAAGTATTTTAAAATTTATATAATATAAATTTATGAAAATAATATATTATTATATTATTACAAATAATATATTAACAATTATTATTACAAATACAAATTTGTAATGTAGCCATTGGTTTAAGCCAAAGTCATTTGAACACTCAGATTACCCCCTAGTGAAACCTTGTTTCAAAGAAGGAAGAGAAAGGATACTACTATCACAGAGTTGTCAGGATATATGTAGAAGAAAGTCTAAGGTTCTCAGGAATAACAAAAGTAAATCTTGAATGGTAACTAGTGTGGCAGATGAGATTGCAGCATCTCTCACACAATAGTATATGTTCCATGGAGATGATCAAGAAGGATTGTAAAGGGTGATTTTTCTTTGTAACTTCTTTGAGGAAGATTCAAAGTGAAATTAAATATGTCATTCTGCCTTAAATACTTAAGAGTATATTGTTATACATCAATTTAATTTCTAAAGAATGTTATTATTTCTAAATCACAGCCATTTTGTAAAAATAACCAAATATTCTATGAATATTTGGAAGGAAAGGAAAATGTTATAATGGATAAATCCCTGGGCTTGGAGTTAAGAAAACCTGGATTCAAATCTAATCTGACATACTTACTAGCTATACAATCCTGTTAAAGTCAATAAACCTCTCTGTACCTCAGTTCCTCATCTTTAAAGTAAGAGGTTTAAACTCAGTGACCTCACAGGTCCTTTCTAGGTCTCTGTGTATACAGGAGCTTCAAGTCTGAAGTCATTTTGGAGCATTTAAGCTGTTGGCACAGGAGCGTAATATTAAATATTTTTGAGCATAGGGTAATTTCCTAGTTCTCTTTGAAAATAAATCTGTCTTAGAACTATGAAATCCTACAATAGTAAGGCCTCTTCAGATCATTTTGTGTATCCCATCCCTGAAGTATGAAATCTTTTCAAAACCAACCCCAACAAATAGTTGTAATATTTCTTCTTGAGGAAATCCTAATATCTGGAATCTCATTCTAAGAAGCATACTTTTTTCATTTACAAATATTTATAAAATGTACAAAGAAAGTTCCTTTTTGCATCAAATCAAAATCTCCAACACTGTAATTGCCATCAGATGGTATTAGTTATGGTATTTGTTTCTACCTTACTTTGTGGAGTCAAGAAAAACAAAGAAACAAGCAAAACAGGTATTTAAACTTGTTTCATTTGGCAATATTTCAAGCAGTTTAAGACAGTTATCATGACTTCCCTAAATCTCTTCATCAGAATTAACTTCTCTAATTCTGTAATCTGATGATCTGTAGGATTATTTCCAAATTAATCTAATTTTTCTATCATCTAGACCAGATCTCCATTCCTATGCAGTCCATTTCTGCAATAATAGTGGCAGAAAGACAAGAAAAAAAATTGTCCCAAATATCACATTATTTTTAACTGTCATTTGTCAAAAATAGAGTACCAGATCCATTCTAGGGAAGATTACTCTTCCTAATTTCATATCTTCCCTCAGACATTTACTAGTTATGTGACCTTAGGCAAATCATTTAATCCTATTTGCCTCAGTTTCCTCATTTATAAAATGAGCTGGAAAGGAAAATGAAAAATGCACTCCAGCATCTCTGCAAGGAAACTCCCAATGAGGTCACAAAGATTTAGACACAACTCACAAGTGAATAGAAGCAGAATTGGCCTAATCAAGATGTGAGGTGATGGAGGGTTGCATTTTACTTTTGGAAGTGTTAGAAGACAGAAAGCAGCATATTATAGAGAGGTTTTATTGGGTGAAATCAATAGGCCTTGGCAATAGCTTGGATTTGGGGTGGGGTGAAAGTGAGGAATCCAGAATAATAATTAGGTTGAGATTTGAGAGACTGGGGGGGGTGTTTAATTGCCCTTTAGAGTAAAAAGCAAGATGGTAGGGGGTTATGGTTTGAGGGAAAGACAACGGATACATTAAGTTTAAGATGTCTACTGGACATCCAGTTCAAGATGTTTGAAATGAAGTTGGAGAAGTGAGTTTGGAAATCAGTAGAAAGACTGAGGTCGAAAAGATAGATTTCAGAATCAACATCATAAAGATGGTAATTAAATCCATGAAAGGTGATGAGATGAATGAGCAAAATAGTATAAATTTAGAAGAGAAGAGGGCCCAGTTCAGAATCTAGTGGAATTCAATAGTTACAGAGAGTGATCTGAAAGAAGATCCAGCAAAGTGGACAGAGAAGTACTATTCAGATATGTAGGGGAAGTAGTAGGGAGTGTAATCCTTACAATCCAAAGAAGGGAGTGATCACCAGTGCCAAAGGCTGTAAAGAGGTCAAGGAAAATGAAAATGAAGTGGAAGTCATTTTGTTTAGCAATGAAGAGATCATTATTAATTTTGGAGAAAGTAGTTTCATTGATATGACAATTTTTGAAGACATTGTAAAGGGCTAAGTAGAAAGTGAGAGGAAAGAAAATGGAGGCACATATTGTAGACAACCTTTAAATGAGTTTAGTGGGTTTGGAAGGATCTAACGAGTTTTTCTTCTGTTTTTTTTTTCAAGATAGAGGAGAAGTGGAGATGTTTGCAGGAAGTAGTAAATGAACTCGTAGACTAGGAGAGATTGAAAATAAGTGAAAGAGTGATGATTATTCTGGGGAAATTTATGAGAGGAGATGGAATAGAATAGAATTACCTGAACAAGTGGAGAGATTTGCCTTGGTAATGAGGAAGATGACTTCATTATTTGAGACAGGAGATTCAGATGATATTTTAAAAGAAAGCACACGAATGACAGAAGCTGGCAATGAGGGGATTATAGGGACTTAACAATGAATGACTTCAATTTTTTTTTCTATAAAAAAGGAGGAAATTTTCTCATCAGAGAGAATATGACAAAAGAGAAACACAAGAAAGTTGATGAATGATGAAAAGGTTTGGGAAAGGCCCTGATGGAGAGGGGTATAGTGAATTCATAAGGGGGTACAGTTGGGTTGTCTTGGGGCAGTGAGTGTCTAGTTGAGATTATGTAATGTAAATTTGTAGTAGACACAGAACAATTGCATTAATTTCTTCACCTTCATTCACTAGTATATGTATTACTGGTGAAGGTGATGAATGATGAGAGTGATGCAAGGCTGAGGCTTGACTTTGCATAATCAGTGATATAATAAGGGGGCTAGGAATTCAAGAGGACAATGTAGAATTGAATTGGTTCACTAAATTATCAAGATGTGGAGAAGAGGAGAGTGGCTAGTGCAAGGGAGATAGCCTGAGAGAGAATTGAGGGGTCAAGGGATAGGAGGCTACAAAGCAGATGAAAGTACAGTTATGTAAGGGAGTCAGACAGAGATATAAATGACCAATACATTATGATCAGATAAGGGAAGCTCAGAGTTCTTCAACATGAAGGTTTTACATTTGTGGATGATGGCCAGTTCAAGACTTACCATTTGTGTGTGGGTAAGGTGGGGTGGAGGTATACCTTATGGGAAGTAGGTTGAGAAATTTGGTGATTAGGGTATTTGAGGAAGAATCAATATATATGTTGCATTTCTCTAGTATAAGGACAGGATTTGTGGAAGAGAGAAAAAATGTAGTATAAGCAATGTGTCAAACTCATTATATAAAAAAGGAAGGGGAATAACTTAGGGATATCCAAAATAAACAAACAGCTACCAGGATTTTGATTGGTTAGTAAATACCTAAAAGGTATTGAAGGAAAAGAGGTTCCTGACTGATGGAATAAAGGGAAGAACATTGAAGTACCAATGCAGGTCATAGAATATCCCATCTCCTCCACCTGGACTAGTGAGCCAAGAATGAATGAAGTTAAAGCCAGTACTGGAAAAAGTGGCTAAGGAGGCTGTGTGATGAGGGGAAAGTCAGGTTTCAGAAAAAGCTAGTATATGGAAGGAGTGGGAGAGGAATAGATATAAAATTAAGGGTAATTGTATTTTCCCCCAGTGGATCAGATACTCCCGAGGGTACAGTAGAAGGACTGGATAGAGTTAGGATGAAACTTTGGGGTGAGAGCATTGAGGGTGATGAGGAATCAGATGGTAGGGGTTGTAGAAGGGAGCTTTGATTATGATCTATGAACATTCAGAGTCACTGAGAAGTGGAGGGTATGACCAGGTGTGAGGATGTTCATCATTGAGTGGAAGGCACCTTTAAAGGAAAGGTTATGGGAGTCTAAAAATCAGTGACAATTGTTCTTTTCACTGGAGTTTCTCCACAACTCATTTCAGAGACTAGGCTGGCAAAAGAAAGTTCTAGATATCTTGTGCTGGTAAAGACCTCTGTCTTCACAAATGAGGAAATTGGGAATCAGACTTGAACACTAGCCCAAAGTCTCTTTGTGAGTGGTCAAGACAACCAAGACTAGAATATTGTCTCCTGACTCTTAATGAATAGTTGTTTTTTTTTTCCTACAGCATCATATTTTCCATGACCATCTTCCATTGAAAGCAATGCTTAATAGATCCTTATATTTCCTTTCCACCATAGTTTTAAAGACATTTGTCTGGAAAAATAAATGAAAATGAATATAAAATTTTAAAGTTTATTTCTGACATTTATTTCTACAACACTCTTCCTAGATAGCTCCACCAACTATTCTGGGAAATGGAGGTTGAATATAAAGCATTTCTATAACTGATTTTTTTAAATTTTCTTCATATTCTTCTGAATTCAGCATATTCTGGGCTCATAGAAGGTCAATAAACAAAGCTTCAAATTATTTTGAATATTAATTTCTTTTCAGGGAATAAAAGAAATCATTTTCATAGGAGGACTCAGGCAAGAAAAGAGAAACAGAGTGAGAAATATGTGTATAGATATAGATATAGATATATGGGAAGCTTAGTTTGAACCCTGGAGTCAATATTTTAAAGGATTCTTAGACTCAGAATTGTTTCAAATAGAAATTTTCAAATGGCAAAAAAAGTTCTACCTTAGTTTTTAATAAAGATCCAGATAGAATATATCTAGGATGACCTCCTCAATATGACATACAAAATTCAGAAAATACACACATGGAGTTAAAACCTCATGACTAAAAATGAATTTCTCATAAAGAATTTTCCATACTTGTTAGTCAGAAACTTGTCTGCATTTAACCTAGATGTCAAAAACAAGAATACCATGATAATTCCCAAGAATAATTTTTTTGTTCCCACCAGTTGCCCCATGAATTTAACAGCTTTCAAATGAAGCAGAGCTAAAAATAAAAGCAAAACATCAATTAATTAATCCATTACCACATATTATGATCCATGAGTAAATACCATCAATAAACATACAAAAAACATGAAAAGAATCCTACTCATAGTGACCTTACCATTTTTCCAGGCTGTCACAGGAATTTATGTGAATAACTCATTAGTCATGGCACTTCAACACTTATGATGGATTTATAATATAAGTGAAAACATGTTCTCTAATATTTTGGAAGGAAACTCTTCTATATCTTCACAATTTGTGCAATTCATAGGCATATTACATTGTACTATAACATACTGTACTATATACTTCATGAAGGGGCCACATAATGGGCAGGGACATTCCTACAATAATGATGATTATGACAATGAAAATAATAATGTATAATTATTATTATCACAATAACAGTTAAGACACATGGTGTTTTAAAGTTTACAAAGTACTTGACATACATTAGCTCATTATATCTCTTGATATGCCAATAGGCATGGGGGAGAGAATATTAACTATAGTAAGAAAACCTATATTCAAAACCCACTTCTGGTTTTTACTATGTTTGTGAACTTATGCACGTTACTTTACATCAATAAATCTAAATGTTCTGAATTGTAAAATGAGGGGATTGAGTAGATAAATTCTAAGGTCTCTTCTGACTTTATCTCTATGTTCCTATGATCACATTGGCTTCAAGTTGCTATTCCATCAACTTCTAGAAAACATGTCCCAATAACATCCTGGAAATACAGGCTAACAGTTCTATAATTATATATTAACATAACATAATGATAATGCCCATGATCCCTCTATTGATTTTCTGAATTTTATCTTCTACTAATCTTGCTTGCATGTAGTTGTTTATATTTTTCTCCTTCATTAGTCTGTGAGCTTCTTGAAATCAGACACTATTTTTTTGTATATTTTTATAACCTCAGTGCTTAACATAATCTCTGTCACATAGGAGGTGTTTAATAAATATTTATTGACTGAATGTCTAATGGATCCAAATTACAGGTTGTAATTTCTGCTATTTTTACAATAAGGGTGTCAAATTTTTATGATCTACTCCAAATCTCTCACAGCCATCATTGGCCAATATGAGAGTTGTGAAAATTTATAATGCAACCTGAGACAAGATTATATGGTCAAAAAACATCAATCTCTTCAATATAAATAATTATATATAAATAAATAATATTATAAATTATAATTATAAATTTACAGTTTATAAAAATAAATTATAAACTTTAACATAAATAAATAATTAAATATAATTAAATAAACTTCAATATAAAGGGATCTGGGTTTGAGTCTTAGCTCTACCTCTGATTAACTGTCAACATGGAGAAATATCTTACTTGTACTAAACCTTAATTTATCATCCATAAAAATTATGCTGATATTATTTATATTACCTACTTCCAGGATATAGTGAGGGGAAAAAATGGGAACTAGATTAATGATTTCATTACAGTGAGAACTCCTTATTGAAAAAAAAATCCTATTTTCAATGAAAATCAGCATCTTACCTAGAGAGTTTCCAGTGTCATTAAGGGGTCAAGTCACTTGCCCAGGGTAACACATCCAGTATGTTCCAGATGCAGTGATGGAACTCAGTTCCATTCTGGCTTCAAGGCCTACTTTCTTTCCTCTATGCTACATGATCTTCCTGTACTCCACTGATAACTAAGGTTGGTTTGGCTGAAATAGATGGCTTAGAAAGTATTTCCTTCCTTTCTCAGGGCTTCAGATAAGCTCCCTCAAGCAACATATTTGCTCAAGGATGATAGCTTTTCCTGAAAAATCTCTACAGGTATCTGTTTTTTGACAGAACAAGATCTCAAGTCGTTTATGAAGACAGTACTATGTAAACTTTTAAGTTCTATGTTGATGTAGTTATTATATTCAGATACCATGAAGCTACTTGGTCTAGATGAGGAATGAACTGGTTTCCTTTGCATCATTAATATTGTATTTTAATCACATGAGATAAAGTAGCTACAGGAACATTGTAACTGACCTATCATATTTGGGGAAGGTGATGAATAATGATGATCATGATGATGATAATAGTAATAATACCAACAACAACAACAGCTAACAATGATATAGTACCTGCTATCTTCCAAGAGTTATGACAAAAGTTTTTCAAATATTATTTCATTTGAAGCTTACAGATACCCTTAGGAGGCTGGTGTTTTTATCCCCATTTTACATTTGAGGAAACTGCGCTACCTAGATATTAACCTGCCCAAGGTCATATATCCAATAAGTATCTGGATAACAATGAAAATAATAATTATAGATATTTAACCTGTGTTTCATCTTTATTATGTGCTGGGTGCTGTGCTAAACACATTGAAAGCAAATTCTTGGGGAAAAAAAAAGTTTTCCTGACACTAAGCACAACATTCTATTCACTATGACACCTAGCTACTCCATTTATTATTTCACAGATATAAGGCTTGTCTAGAACTGAGTCCATCTATTGCTGATTCTGGCAACAAATATTGCTGCCAATTTATGAATTGTGTTTGTGTGTTTGGAGGTTAAAATGGGTACTATGGTCCACGTTTTTGTTTTCATCAGTTTTGAGTAATTCTCAGCATGAAGGCTCTGTACCAAAACAATTCTGAAACATCTTTAATGTAGCATTGAACAGTTTGAACAAGGCTGGTACAGTGGATAGAGTGTGGAACTTGCAGTCAGTAACAACTAAATTCAAACCTGGCCACAAGTACCTACTGACTTTTTGAGCTTAGTCAAGTTACTTGTATTCCCTGTGCCTCAGTTTTCAAATTTGTAAAATGTGTATAATCATAGATAGCACTGACATCCTAAAGTTGTTCTGAAGATCAAATGTAATAATATTTGTAAAGTTGCGTATAGCACAGTGATTTACATATGATAGGTGCCATATAAATTCTACCCATTATTATTGTTGTTATTATTGTTACTCTTCTTATTTTTTTCATAGCAATAGATAGTCTGTGTCTGAGGCAGGATTCAAACCCAAGTCTTCTTGTCTTCAAAGAAAGCTCCCTATCCACTCTGCCATATGTTGTCTGATTATTCTGATTATTACATTCCTGTAATTTTAATATTATAAGAATTGACATGGTTTTTAATATCACAAACTTGAAATGATGCATTATTTAACCTTCACTCATGTTCAATGTTTCCATGATGATTAATTTTTGTGGAGAGATTATTTTTTTATGTTCACATATATGTACTATGATTTTGTTATTTTTTTACTACATTAATAGGATTGAATACGAAAAGTAACATATGAAAGTTCACTTCACTTTGTTACAATGGTTGAATCTATCTTTGCTACCAGTTAAGTGCCCTGTAAATATTTATTTGGGAATTCAATTTAGAATTACATTAGACATTCTGAGAAATGAATTTTCAGCATATGAAGGTAGCATTCTGACTATCCTTGCATATTTAATGAAACAAGATATCATTTCTAATATTAGATAAGCCATGCTGTTGCAGAAACAAAATCAAAGTAGAAATAATAATTTTTCATCCAGAATGATAAAAGAATCATTAACACTATAAAAAGAAGCTTAAGAAATAGTGACCATAACTGATCTTTGGATTCAAATAACAGTTTTATTATGTAAAAGTTGGAACATTTGCTCTAAATAAAGAGAAACCTTCCCATTATGTGAGAAAATAAATTACCCATGCCTCTTCTTCACCAATGTATCACCTTTAGTTATTATTTCTCCTTTTGAGATCATCAAAATACAGCAAAAATCACCTGAAGGCCTTCTGTCATTTTTTTTTATTCCTTCTATCATCCCGGATTATGTTGAACTATTAGGAGATTATTTCATATTACATACATATACATACATTTGTACTTCATAATTATTAAGTATTTTTCAGATTACTTATTTGTATTTAGCTTTTTGTGCTTCTTATTAGTCCAATGTACTTCAAAGTTCCTACTCAACTATGGTCTTTTGAGCATGGGGTGCCACTGTTTTTGCTGTTGCTCCTCCTGCTGCTGCTACTACTACTACTAACTGCTGCTATGACTACTACCACTAATACCACCATCACCACTACTACAACCACCACCACCACCACCACCACTACCACAATTACCACTCTTACTACTGTCGTTACTACTATTATGACTACTTGCTCTCTTTATACTACTACAAAAAAAAAAAAATTGGAGGAATCCGAGCTGTACTGCTTCCTCTTCCTTGTCGTCTTGCCTGAGTCCATAAATAGTGAATTATCTTTGATATCAGGCTTTTAGTAATGTGATAAACACACCTTATTCTAAGTAAACACATAATGCCATGCATCAACTCTGAGTCACTGACATCACAGCAATGCTCTCCTAAGAAATGATTTTCCCCCAACATATAAAGAGATAAAAAAAATAGTTGAAGGAAAATAACCCTCCTTTTCTCCAAGGGCAACTAATACCTCCAGCAGTTAAATTGTCATTGGCTGTACCATTTCTGTTGTCTTCACTTAAAAAAAAAGAAGGAAAGAACATAGGAAAGAAAGAAAACACAAAGAAGTTATGATAGTTTTGCTGCCAGTTTAATAATATTTAATTCTAGTTCCTATTCTTATGATTCAAGGGATTAAGAGCTCAAAATCATAAAAATTTTGCAAAGAGTTGTGAAGGAGAAAAAAAAATTGCTAAATGAGAACTACTAGTCATCACAAAAGTTTTAGTGTAATTTTTTATCTATGAAGGAATAGCTATAAGGAGAATTTTGGTACACCCTGTATAAACACAGATAAGCGTAGCAACATTTATTTTTGTATTGAAAGTCCCAGAAAGGTTTTGGCTATGCAGCACTGCAAAATATTCTTCAAGATATATTTTTTTCTGCATGGTGTCTACTGGATTTTTTCCCTAGAAACATATCACCAATTTGTCACTTGAAATTAGGGTGAAAACAGAAGCCATTTGATTGAGATCTACTTTTTGCAGAATCATTTTCCTCAACTACAGCTCTTCCTTAATGGGAGGGATAATCATTTTGTTTTTTTTTCTAGGATTCTAATTATCAAAACAAACATCCTGAAAAATAATCCATGATATTTTTTTCTTTTTCTTTTTTTTTTTGCCAAGTTGCCTTTGCATAAATGTTAAATATATTTTCATGGGCAAGAATTAAGTATATATAGACAACAGTCATTTCAGGATCAGGTAAGTGTGGTGGGAACATCTGATGGTTAGGATAAACATCAAAGTGGAAACCAAAAAAGAAGAAAAATAAAGATGAAAAGTAGGTACTGCATGCAATGTCAACTGCTTCAACCAAATCTAATGAAACCAGCTATCAACGTTTGAAAAGTGGAAACTGTTTAAAAGTAAAGAAGTTTGCTCCATTTTCTTAGAGATCATCAGGAAATGAAAAAGTTAGAACAATGAGAATAAGACTACACTGCATACTGCCTTTCTGATCACAATATCCTTAACAAATGGAGAAACATGAGTCCAAGGACTATCCCAGTCCAGATACTGAGATCATTTACAAAACAATAACAACAACTGACTGAACAAACAACAAAAATGAATCCTAACTAAGGAGGGAGATATCAAAAGAATTTCATTCCATGAAAATTAAAAATATATATCTGCATATTGAGAAGAAATTAAAGAGACAGAATACAGGTTAGTTTACAATCTAGCTAGAACATATTACCCCAAGAGCATTTGCAGATGAAAATCAGATGACAACAGAGACAAAAAATAAATGTATGAATTCTGCTGGAATCAAGCCTCCTTAACAGTATTACAACTGTCCCATATTGTACCTTGTATGTAACTGATGAATTATATAAATAAGTTGAAACTGAATTTAAGAAAGTAAAATATTGGGAAGAATGACTAGACTACCCAGGGAAATACAGAAGAAACAGCTGCTGGAGGAAACACAAGTTCAAGAACACAGAGATATGTTTTCACAATGTATCAAGGAAGGGTGGATTAAAAAAAAACTCCAGTGAATGAAATGGTACCTCCTTTTTTTAAAAAAAAATCTCTAATAAATTAATGCATCCATTTAGAGAATCATTAAGGAAAACATGAAAAAGGGATAACAATTTTTGGTCAGCATCTTCTAGAAGAGACTCAGTAAAATCATACCTCTGATCACTTATGGGAAAATAAGATCCTATGATATTTATTGGTTATTTAGGTTTAAGAAAACATTTCCATGAAGATGATATTCTACATCATGTTTGTGCCTAAAATGGCAACTATTTGGATAACCAAGAGCAAAGTATTTTAAAATGTGTATATATTAGGGGCGGCCAGGTAGCACAGCGAGTAAGAGCACTGGCTCCACTGTTGAGAAGACCTGGAGATCAAATCCTGGGTTCAGACACTTAGCACCCACCCAGAAACACCTGGCTGTGTAACCTTGAGCAAGTTACTTAACCACAATTACTTAGGGGAGGCCAGGTGGCTCAGCAAGTAAGAGCACCAGTTCCAGTGTCAGGATGACCTGGATCAAATCTGGGCTCAGATACTCATCACCACACCCAGAAATAATAATAACTGGCCATGTGTAATGTAATGCCAAGGAAAGGTAACTTCCCAAGGTTCAGAATACCAGCATAGGTGCTCTCCATTTTATTCAGTGACAAACCAAGAACAGAGAAGGTCAAAACATGACATCCTTCAAAATACAGCATTTACTAAGGGTGATTAAATAATCTCCAAGTACTACCCCACCCCAGGACCTTCCAATCAATCAATCAATTACAAAGTCCCTGTTCTAAATACTACTCCACCCCTAGGCTGTACCTTCATTTAGTCCATCACAAAGCCCCTCTTCTCAAATGGAGATTAGTTTCCAAACATAAGTAAAGTACCTTCATTTGTTCAATCACAGAGCACAAAAAGGTCAAAAGTTCCCCACCCCTGGATTACAATTGAATCAACCCCAGAGTTACAACAAGTTTAAGCACAGCACTTAATACCCAAATGGAGGTCTTTTCTTCATCTTGACAGGAGGCAAGTTCTCAATCTTAGTTCCTGGGGAGACAAGGCTTAGCAAGGCCACAAGATACATTGCCAGTTCCTTCATTAATTCATCCTCTGTCTGTAGAACACTCCTAGAACCCCTGAAAACATTAGCAAAACCCTCTCCCAGGATTTCTGTAAACATACAACAAGAAAATCCTTCTTCAGGGCTTTTGAACCAACAGAAAGGTTCCCAGACCCCTGCAACAACAGCACTGTCCTTCACCAGTGGACAGTAGTCACTCTGTCTGCAGGACAGTCTCCATACCCCTGCAACAACAGCACTGCCCTTCAGCAGTGGACAGTATTCCCTCTCTGTCTGCAGGACAGTCTCAGGGCTTTTTAACCAAAAGCCAGGTTCCAGGACATCTTCAACAACAGGACTGTCTTTCACCAGTGGACAAATCTGGCAGAACAACATCAAAACAGACAGACAAAGTACCAGCAAAACAGCCATGTCTCCTCAGTCCTTGGCAGCTCCGGGGGGGGCAGGTCTCAAAAGTCCAGGGCGATTCAAAGTGGCAAAACAGCAATTCTCTCAGTCTCTCTCTCAGCCTCCACGAGGTGCTGCTTCCAAAAAGTTCTTGTGCCTCTCTCTTGTGTCTCTCCAAATCTACGTCACCAGCTCTTCCCAGTTCAGGACTCTCTTTTCACATCAACAAGTCCATCCCACAGGTGGGATTAACAAGCTCTGGGTTTTAACACAATCAATTTGAAAACCAAGCCAATACAGGGGAATCTTTAATCGCCATTACTATCACATTCCACCCCTCCAGGATCCTTGACCTTACAATCTCAATTTAATGGCCATGGATCCTGGAACAAATAGAGGCACTATACTTTGTACTCCTTGCCGACTACGCCATAATGTAATGTAATGCCAAGGAAAGGCAACTTCCCAAGGTTCAAAATACCAGCATAGGTGCTCTCCATTTTATTCAGTGACAAACCAAGAACAGAGAAGATCAAAACATGACAGACAAAGTACCACCAAAACAGCCATGTCTCCTCAGTCCTTGGCAGCTCCAGGGGGCAGGTCTCAAAAGTCCAGGGCGATTCAAAGTGGCAAAACAGCAATTCTCTCAGTCTCTCTCTCAGCCTCCATGAGGTGCTGCTTCCAAAAAGTTCTTCTGCCTCTCTCTTGTGTCTCTCCAAATCTACGTCACCAGCTCCTCCCCGTTCAGGACTCTGTTTTCACATCGACAAGTCCATCCCACAGGTGGGATTAACAAGCTCTGGGTTTTAACACAATCAATTTGAAAACCAAGCCAATACAGGGGAATCTTTAATTGCCATTACTATCACACCGTGTAACCTTGAGCAAGTTACTTAATCCCGATTGCTTAAAAAAATAAAATAAAATGTGTATATATGTATATTTGCACATATATGTATATATATGGGCTTTGTCTTACAAATAATATTCTATATGTATTCCATATAAGGAAGGAATCTTTCCTTATTGGGTTAATTCTTTAAATATCTCTATTTTAGATATTTTTATGCTAAATAAACTTTATAATATCTATAAAGAAATGAAATAAGAATAACTGAATATATAATAAAATTGAAGGAATAACTCTACACACTTGAAAGACAAATGGATGAAAATCACATTGTTCAGTCTGTAACTTGTTGCTGAAAGGAAAACCCATTAAATCAAATCAAGATATTAATATGCATATATTGATGCATCAATATGAAAATTTGTGTCAAAACAAGTATAGTAAGAGATATGGAATCTGAAACATATAAAGGTAAAGAGTTGCCTGAATGCATTTAGTCCTTAAATTGTTTTCCCAGAGTAACACAATCAGTATCAATAGGAAATATAACTTGAGCCCTGGATGCTTCTGACACTGAGTCCAACTCTCTAGAAAACATGTCATGAATCTTCCCAGTATCATGCATAACAAGTTAAATTTAGAGAAAAGATTTAGGACTGGATTGTATTTGGGAAAATAAACACTTTTTTCAATGGTCCCAAACTGCTCACCATCATGAAAACCCACTGCTTTAGTAAGATTATTCTACCAGTCCTACTATATGACTATAAATCTTAGAACACTATGATGACAGAAGAATGGAATTTATGTGAAATAGAAAAGAATGATGGACGTGAACAGAATAAATTTATTAGGAACAGTGCCTTGCACACAATAGTCTATGTAAATGCCATAGTTGGGAGAATTATGCATTTGTGTACACATGTACATCTATATGTGCACACAGACATATGTACATGTGTATATGTAGGCATGTAAACAAATATTTATTAATCACTTATGTTGGAGAATTTCTCAACCCAGTGATTATAAGATCTTCTAGATGATTCTTCCAACCTGATTTCATTTGATTAGAGGTCAATAATTGAGAAGCAAGGTTAGAGATAAAAGTTTAAGTAGCATCAATTGATAGTTGCCAGAACGCTAGTGGCACAGATCAAAAGAAGATACTCTCTGTCTTTCTGTCTGTCTGTCTGTCTTTCTGTCTCTCTCTATATATATTTTCATATTTATGTGGATGCATTTAATATTTATATGCTACGTAACTATTAAAATATACATATGAACACACATGTGTATATGTGCGCTTATCAATGTTTGATTGTGCATGCATAACTACTTTTACATATAATTAGGGCAGGAGGTGAAAGAAACCCATAGGGTGAAGCTGCTCAGTCACTTTATGTAAGAGATTAATGAATAGGAATAGGGTGTCAAGTGTTGGGTGGAGGGGGTCCTTAACCTTAGTGTTACCCAGTATCAGGTCTGTTTTAGTGGGGGTGCCTTCATATAGTTAATCTCATCAAACCATCGTGATAGGGCAGAAATTCTCTATAATTTCATCAGAATGCCTAAGTTGGACCCATTTCAAAGACATTCAAGGCCTCACTTTGAGGTAAAATGATAACAGAATATATTTTGAGTTGTGATTTTTTTTTATTTCTACATCCTGGTAGTTTCCATTTCTTTGACTTTTAAATTACTTTTCAGTGTTAGAAGGGAAGGAGAAAATGTTATTCCCTTAAACTTAGAGCAAACAGGTTTTGTCCATTTTCTCCTTACCTGCTATGTTCTAAGTACTGTATATGTATGTGATTGTTTATGTATACTGCATGTATATGTGTAAATGTTTCTATATGCTATAATTACATATTTATGAATATACATTATGGACTTGTATAAGCATATATAGATCCACATGTATACACACACATATATGGGTGCAAAATACATGAATATGTACATGCATATTTTATGCATGTGTGACTGTACATAAAAATGAGCAAGTTGTATAAAGAAATTAGGAGAAAATGGTAGAAAATGGATTAGTAGTCTCAGAAAAGTAAAATAACAAAAATAATGAAAATAATACCAAACAAATTATATTTCTGGTGATAAGAGTGGATCTTCAGTGGAGACATTGGCATATAGGTTAATAAAAATGCATCAGGGGAGAGAAATGAACTTGTAGGAACCATGGTTCTTTCAAAACATTACTTTTAGACTAAATTTTTAATTAACTGATATAGAGAACATTCAGATGAGGATAGCCCCTCTATCAATATCACCTCCATAATGTAAATTTGCTATAAATTGATGCTTAGTCTCACAAAGACTATATGTCATAGGCAAGAATTGAATTCAGATCTCTTAGCTCTCAGGAAAGCTCTCTAACCATTGACATTGCTGACACCTCTTTTAAATTTATAATGAGAAGAAAATGTATGCTGATTTATTAGGAACAGTTTCTTAAGAAAGGAAGCTGGAAATAGCTTTCATTGTGAGGCCAATAAGTTTAAGTGTTTCAAGTGATATGAAGTACTCTGTGTGTGTATGCGTGTTGACACACTTTCCTTACTTAAAATTAAAAGTGATAGAAAGAAAGGTAATGTTACCTTTTTTCTTTTTTTGATTCTCTTATCCAGCTTGTTCTCTTTAACTGACAAATGCACTAGAAATATGACCTTACCTTGGAGAGATTCAAAGTAGTATGGAAAGAATGACATTGTGACAAAAATATATTTACCCTTATTCTTAAATGAGTATGGTTTTTACTGTGATAACAGTAAGAAATATAAAAGTTCATAGCTGACATGTGGTTTTTGAATATATATTTATATCAATATCTATGAGCTTTTAATTCTGTAGTAGTGGTGGTGGTGGTGGTGGTACTGGTGGTGGTGGTAGTATTAGTGGTAGCAGTAGTAGTAGTTGTATTATTATTAGTAATAGTTGTAGTAGTAGTAGTAGTAGTAGTAGTAGTAGTAGTTATTACTGTTGTTGCTGACATTTTTATAGCACTTAATATATGTGCCAGAAACTATGCTAAGCACTTTGCAAATATTATCTCATTTGATCCTCACAAAATCCTTGGGGGGTAGTTCTTATTAATTCCCCCATTTTATATTTGAGGAAACTAAGGCAGAGATATATTAAATGATTTTACAAAAGTCATGTAGACATTAAGTTTATGAAAATGGAGTTGAACTCAAGTCTTCCTCACTTAAGGGTAAATACTATTCATGATGCCACCTAATTGCTTCATTTTTCTTGCTTCACACAGAAAGGTATGTTTAAGTTTTTCAAGCGGATTTTTTTTTGACAGACACATCTCCTTCCCTTTTGATACCCAATAAATAAATAGAAAGATAAATGAAAGAATTAGCAAATAAGTAAATAAGGAAATATATTAATTAATGAATAAACAAATTGATAAAGAAGTAAATGTACAAGTAAACTTGGATGGATCAATAAGTGAATGAAAATAAATAAGTTAATAGGATAAAAAGCAAGTAAATAAATGAATGATGCAATAGATAAATAATGAATGATAGTGGACTATGACACTCCTATTCCAATTAAAATAAAGCACTTGCTTTTTTAAAGCAGCATAATTTACTATGCGGTAAGGCCTTTTAAAAATGTAAGAAATGGGGTGAAAATTCAGAATGAAAAAAGATAGGGCTATTAAAAGATGATTTTTTTCTTGCTTTGCTAATTCCTGATTTTCTTTTCCTTTTTGTGTATGTACAAATATGCATGAACACACACATTAATATATGTGTCTGTCAACACATGTGCATGCATAACACATATGTTTACACTTAAACATATGTGTATAATTGTATATATTTATGTGCATGCACGTATCACAATATTGGCACACCACTGTACTTCAAAAGGTGGGATATGGAAGATAGCTCTACCTTGTTAACACAATAATCCTTGTGACAGATCACTCTAATTTCACTGACCTTGCAACATTTAGTAAAGGTAGTCCTTTTTAAAGTTTTCAGGAAATTACACAATTTTTCTATCTAGTAGATTCATCAGAATTTTCAGTTCTTTCCAAGTACACAGCCTTTCATTTAAGCTTCCCCTATAAATAAGTGAATTACAATGTCACATCAAACACATGAAAAAAATGTGGTTCTCTGAATATTGTTTATTTTCATTATTCATTATTTTTCATTACTATTATTTTCAATCTAGAGAAAGATTGCAAACTAAAAATTGAAAAAGACTAGAGACAAAGTTTATATTTTTTTCTGAGAAATTCAAATGAACTAGATTGCATAGTTCTTTTTAATGGGTACAGTGAAAATCATCCTACTTTACCATCCTTTTAGTTTAATTTAAAAAGATATGTAATTTCGAAAGTTGCATGCTTATTGAATATTTCAGATTTCAGTATACCTTTATGCACCTTACAAAGTCAATTTTATGACTTTAAATGTTTTAAATGGATTTTATCACATTACACAAACCAATAAAGAGACAAGAATAATTAACATTCATTTAGTATACTTTTTTCCTGTTCGGTATAATAATCTAACTATATTATATTAATAAAATGGATTTCATCCCATGATCATGCATTTATAACTTTCAATGTTCATAAGCTAGACTATATTTCCATTACCCAAGAGATAAGTTATGAAAAGGTATGGATAGGTGATATTCAAAGAAAAAAAATCAGCAATAATATAAAAATGCTCAAATTATTAATAATTTGAGAAATGCAAATTAAAGTAATTCTGAGGTTCTACTTCACACCCCTCAGTTTGGACAAGAGGGTCAACAAGTAAAATGTTAATTCCTCAAGAAGTTTCCATAAAATATGTATCTTAAGCCCTGATTATATACCCATGAATTGGTCTACCCATTCTGGATAGCAGTTGTGAAATATTTATCCAAAATTACCAAATTGTCCTGCCCTTTTGAGCAATTTATACCACTATGAGGTCTCTTCCTACAAAGAGACCAAAGAAAAAGTAAATAAACCTATATATGCAAAAATAATTTTTACTACTCTTGTTGAAATAAAAAAAAACCCTATTAACTAAATTGGCAAGCACCATTTAAAGAAAGGTTAAAAAATTATGGCATAGGAATATGATGCAATATTATTGCAACAGGAGAAATGATGAAATATGTGGATTCAGAAAACTTAGGAAATGTCTATAAACTGACACAAAGCAAAATGAACTGGGCCATGAGGGGGAAAATGTATTAAAAATATTGTGCATAGAAAAAACTTTGAAATATTTGAGAATGCTTGTTAAGTCAATGCAAAATCATGATTCCAGAGAACATAAGATATCATGTTATTTAGCTCTTTAGATCCTGATAATAGAATCAAGATGCAAAATGAGTCTTATTTCTGGACACTGTAAATGTGGGAACTTACTTTGCAAAACTAGACATTTTTGTTAAATGTTATTTTTATTTCTTTTTCTCATAAAATTTGGTAGCGGGAATGAGAATGCAAGAAAATGAATATTTATTAAATGAAAAAAAATAATTTACATTCTTAAAAGATTGGCTATAGATTTGTTGAAATAACTCCTTTGACTTAAAGTTCAAGAGGACTACTGATGTATGATAATCTGATGCATTTTTCAGCCTCATGGAATTTTAAAAATGTATTTATATATTTTCAGTTTGCAACATTCAGTTCCCCAATCCCTCAAGGAAGGTTCAAATTACCCCCCCTTCCATTTTCTCCCCCCTATACCTGTATGGAGGCATGCAATCTGATATAGGTTCTAAAAATACCTTTGCATTAAACATTAGTCAACTTGTAAAGAAGAATTATAACCAATGGAGTAAACAATGAGATTGAGTGAATGAAACAAAACAAAACACAAAAGAGAGAGAGAGAGCAAGTAGTTTATTTCAGTCTGCATTTAGTTCTTTTCTCTGGATGTGGATATCCCTTTCCATCATAAGTCTTTTGGAATTGTCAGCCTCATGGAATTTTTAAGAACCACTTAGTCCAAAATCTCAAATGTGAAATAACTATCTAGTAAGATCATGCTTACATATTTCAAGGAAAGGCTCAGCAGTTTCAAAAATTATTTTTATTAAGTCACTTGTACAAACTACAATTTAAAATTTTAGTGGTCAAATGGGTTCTTGGTCTTAGTTTCTCAGAGCCTAAATACTATAGTAATTATTCATTCTCTCATATAATATAATTCAAATTAGTTTGAATTCATCCCCATAAATAGCTCAGTTGTTCCCTTTTGATTTCTGGATCCCTAAAAAAAATAACCTTAGCTATTTTTCTTGTTCACTTCATACTTTTTCTATATATGGGTAGGCTTTAGGTAGAAATAAAATGATTCATGTACAGAAGCTATGAACTGATTGAACATAATGGTTATTCCTTATGGAATCTTGAAGCTGCTATTCCTTAATGCATCTATAATAATAATGAAATTTGAAGATCCCTTTGTTTTGCCAAGCTAAGAGGTACTTCACACCTAGTTTCAAATTAAACCTCTGTTAAAAAACAGAAGGTATGATCCCTTGTTGCTGATGAAACAGGAAGGGGCTGAGCAGGGAGGTACTATACCATATTTAAGGAAGAACACAAGCTAGACAGTCAGAATTTCCTGGGTAAGCAATGTGGAGGTGGGGAAGCTGCTGCTGGACTGAAAATTGAATTGATAATTGAGAGAATTGAGAAGAGGAAGGAGAATAGAAAACCGAGAAAGAATTTCTTGTATCAAGACATGTGGAGGCTGGATAAAATGATTTTGATATTGAGAATGGAGCTTATGTTGCTGAGGACTTCTGAGGGCAAACTGCAGCTGCTGAGGATTTCTGAGGCGTAGCCAGAGTTCCTGATGACTTCTAAGGGCTGGCTGGGGCTGCAAAAACCGAGGAAGCATGACCGACCGTGGTGCCGGTACTTTGTCTATTTTGATGTCACTTTGTCACATTTGTTTGTTTATAGAGGCCTCTGACCTTGTTGGGCCTAGGTTGGTTTCACAGATATAAGGTGAATTGAAGAAGATACAAGTTATTGTGTCTTTGTTAAGCTTTGTGTTCCCAGGAACAGAAACTCCTGAGAACTTGCCTCAGGTCAAGATGAAGTAAAGCCCTCTTATTGGTTATTGAATGCTGTGATGAGATTGTAACATAGTTTTGACCTAAGATTGGATGGTGTTTGTGTTTTGTGACTAAAAAATAAAAGTATTTTGTTTATGATTGGAAACTAATCTCCAATTGAGACTACCCAGTGGTGGAGTAGTTTGACTTTTGTACTTTATGACTAAACTGAGGACTTAAGACTCTGTGATTGACTAAATGAATGTATAATGCAGGGGTAGAGTACTTTTAATTTATTTTTTTTATTTTGGAGGGCAATTGGGGTTAAGTAACTTGCCCAAGGTCACATGGCTAGTTTTTTTTTTTTTTTGTATGTGTGTTAAGTGTCTGAGGCCGGATCCGAACTCAGGTCCTCCTGACTCCGGGGCTGGCACTCTACTCACTGCGCTACCTAGCCACCCTAGGTAGAGTACTTTGGCTTTTATACTTTGTGTCGCTTACCTACTTAAGACAACTGAATGAGGGGCAGCTAGGTGGTGCAGTGATAGAGCACCAGCCCTGGAGTCAGGAGGACCTGAGTTCCAATAGGGCCTCAGACACTTGACACACTTGCTAGCTGTGTGACTTTGGTCAAGTCACTTAACCCCAATTGCCCTCCCCAAATAAAGCAAAAAAAAAAGATGATTTAATGATTGAGTTACTAAATGATTGTACTTTGTTGGAAACTATGTAACTATGTGATCATTTTGGTGAAAACTATGTGGCCATTTTAGTGATAAGTCGTTGAGCTGTGATATGGTGAATGCTGTATTTTTATTTTCTGTGATAAGTTGTAACATTGTGAATGCTGTGCCTTGATTTTCTGTGAATGTTTTGCTCTGGTCTGTTACAGATTAAAAAAACAGTTCGCTATACGATATGATCAGAACCTTGAAAGCTTTTCACAGCAGGAATCCTCAGGAAAGCTGCTCATGCTTGACTTTACAGCATCTAATTTGTCCTTGACTCCCAATGCTGATACTTCCATTAGTTTCTACTATTCCAGTGTCATTGTTATGCTATTAATAAAATACTACATATTCTCTGGTCCTCAGAATTTCACAAGATCCTACATTGATAAAGGCCTCACCTCTTTTCATGTTCAGTCATTTTTCTCTCCTACCCAACTCTTTGGGACCTCTTTTGGGGTTTTCTTAGCAAAAATACTGGAGTGGTGTGGCATTTCCTTCTGCAGCTCCTTTCATAGAAAAACAAACAGTCTTAAATAACATGTTCATTGTCATACAGCTACTAAGTATATTGGGACAAATGAAGATAAGTCTTCCTGATTCCAGGCCCGGCACTCTATCTAATGTACGTCTCCATTCTCTATCTCAAAGATTCTCAGAATACTGACTTGAATTGGTTTTTCTTTGTTTATTCCTGACATTTCTGAAGCTTTAACCTGGTTTACTAATTTATTCAAAACCCACAAGGTACAGCTGAATTTCTTTCACCAAGACACTACTTATGTGGCCTTCATATCATTTCTTTCCACTTTATCAAGGACTTTTTCTTTGCAGTTAATTAAAATATTTTTAATGAAGTGACTGATTCAATAAAGCTGCTTAGGCTTTACTTACACTTAGTTCATACATTGGAATGATTTATTCATTTAAGAAATCCATATTCTTTCAAATTATTATGACAGCATATGAAACCCCTCTTTTTTCAAATTTTCTTAAGTTTCTATTATTTACTTATATACCCACCATAGATATACTAGATAGATATATTTATGGCATGCTTTTATTATATGTCCCCACAAAAAGAGAATTTTAGCCTTTGTTTCTGAATTTATAGTAAACATTAGAATATGATACTTTAAACATCTTTTGAATATCAACAGCATAGCACAACCTGTATTTATATAAAGACCTTAACCACAAAAATAGAATTGAACATATCACTTATCACTCTTAGAACCTAATCCTCCTGTAAGAAATGAATAAGTTTAACTAAATGACCATGAAGATTCCTTTCTACTAAAATATTCTATCTATCTAATAATCTAGTGCTATCCTGAATCCCTAATTTATCAGAATATCTTTTCAATGGAGCTTTTTGGAAGCATGTGTGTGTTTTAGTCAAGATTTCAAAATCACAAAACTTTGGTGTTCCTGTCAAGTACAGACTCTCTTTTAGTTTGCATTGATATGTACAACCTGATTTATCACAAACTATGTGCCACTGAGATTAAAATCTGCCAGGATCCAAATTCTAAATTATAAAAATAGATGCAAATATGTTCCTTAATGTGCTCTCTTATGTGTTGTACAATACGAAGTTACTTAAGTTGTCTAATTAGTTCTACTGTAACTTTTAGTGTTTTTTTTTTCTGGAGACATATTTAAGCTCACACTTCCAAAGTGGTCCATCATGTATTCTGCTGTCTGCCTACCTCTCTAAATGTCCAACATGGAGGAGTTTAATATGTTCAATTTTATAAGGATTATTCAATGTATGCTATTTGCAAGGTTTGGACCTGGGTACTGAGCATACAGAAGCAAAAACAAATCAGTCCCAACAGTTAATGAGCCTACAGAAGTATTTTGATTCTAAATCTAGAACTAAGAGGTGCCTCAGATGCCATCTACTTTAGTACTTGCATTTTGAATTAAGAATTGTGTTAAGGAACTTAAAGCTCATAAAAGTTAAATGCTTCACTTAGTGTCACGTTGGTAAGTAAATATCAGAGGCAATATTTTGAACCCAAGCTCTCGAATAATAGAGCAAGTACTCTGTCCACTGTGCCATGGTTATTTCCTTTGCTCTTTGCATTGTTATGGGAAATCTTTCCTTTTTGTTTTTTTGTGGGGTGGAGACAGGGTAATTGGGGTTAAGTGACTTGTCCAAGCTCACATGACTCATAAGTGTAAAGTGTCTGAAGCCAGATTTGAACTCAAATCCTCCTTACTCCAGAGTGGGCACACTATTCACTGCATCACCTAGCCATCCCTATGGGAAATATTGAAGTATTCTTTCAAAATTCCCTCAAGACTCTGCCAAAATTCCTAAAGTTCAGTATCGTGCCTTTTGTTGATTCCTATTAATCACTAAACTTTCATTAAGTACCTAGTATATGCCAGACACTCTTCTAAGTTCTGAGGATGCAACAAGAGGTAAAAGACAATTCTTGCCCACAAAGAAATTATAATCAAAATGAATGACAAAATGCAAGTAAAAATAAATAAAACATGCTATGTTCAGAAAAAAGCAGGAAATTATTAACAGAAGGAAGGGACTAGAATTAAGAGGAGTTGAGAATGGTTTCCCATAGAAGGAAGATTTTAGTTGGGACTTAAAAGATTCCCGGGATTTCAACAATCAGAGGCAAGGAGGCAGAGCATTCCATGCAGGGGGACAGCTAGGGAAAATGCCCATATCTGAGGAATAGTGTAATTTTCATGTGAGGACTAGGATGCCAATATTGCTGGATCAAAGAATACATGACAAGAAGCAAAAGTGTAAGAAAAATACAAAAGTAGGAGACTGTACCAACATTATGGCAGAGGATCCATGAAACCTGTGAACCTGCAGGGACTTGAACATGTGTCACAAAAGATGAAAAATCCTGAATGGATTGTGATCTGACTTTTGGAAAGAGAATAAATATTGATGAAACCAATGATCTATTGAAGCATACACTTAAGATTATCCAAAGGCAAAGAATTTAATTCACTGAAAAACATTAATTATTTAATAATTAGGATAATTATTTATAGATCATTTTAATGATAGATATAAATATACATATATGCATACATACATATATCTATGTGGCCACACATACAAACATATACATGCATGTGTGTATATATATGTATATATGTTTTATGTATAGCTAGATAGATATATGTAGTTATAGATAGATAGATAGATAGATAGATAGATAGATAGATAGATAGATA